>NC_133576.1:21517775-21811396 GCF_964106895.1 Numenius arquata | reverse complement strand
GGTTCAAGGAGCGATTGCAAGGCTCAGAGGAGCAGCTTCTGTCTCTCCCACCCCTTGTTACGCTTGTAAGGTGGCATCCTGTACTCAGAGGGAAGCAGCTGGAGAGGGCCGTGTTAGCCTACATAATGTACGGTCAGCGAAAGGTCCCTGAAATAAATATGCTTGTGCTGCTGTAAGGCTTAGCCTGCTACTGGATCACTGAGTTTGCACCAAAATTTCTAACATGAAAGAGTCAAACCAGACTTCACAGAAGCTGCTGGTTCACAGTGGTCCGTAGCCAGAAAAACAGGCGCTGCAAACAAACGTAAGGGTCTATCTCATGTATTGCTGGAGAAGTTGAATTTTGAATTTTTTTTTCCCCAAAGGAATTCAGTGCTTTTTAAGAAAATAAAGAACACAGTAAATAAAGACATTACCAGGAGGCACAGCAATCTGCGCTACAGCTTTGCGGCACGGAAGTGGTTCATCCTGCAATCAGAGTACTTCATATAATGTCAAAATAAGCACTTATTTCTCATGCAGTTTTCTTTCCCGAGCCTTTGCTTAGCCGACACAACAAGTGAACACTGTTCTTTCTGTTCTTTCTCCTCCCCTTTCCTCAGCGGTCCTTTGGTATTTACCTCCTCTCATTTTGGATTTCCTGTCTGCACCCTAGGGAAAGGATTTTCCTGTGAGAAACAAATGTCACACTGCTGATCTGTTTGGATGCCAATAGACCAAGTGTATCCTCCATGTGAATCAAAACTCTCATCTACCTGCTATCAGAATAGTACTGCCCTCAGATTATTTTTTTTTTTTTCCTGACCCATTTTATTTGGAACTAGCTTTAGAGAATTTGCATTCTGGTCCCCAGCAGTGCTGCTATTTCCACGTGTTAAATTAAGACCGATGCAACTGTTTGGGGCACATGAAGACCTAAACTAGACTAAATCTCAAAATTAAAACCAAACATCAAGTATTTTGAAAACATACGTAGGGTCCTGCGTAGCGCATATCTTCTTGGTTACTGTATTTGATGTTTTGGTCTGAGAGGGGGAGAAAAACAAGTGGTAATACTCTGTATCTCTTCTGCACAAGTAGAGAGAGCAGGGCACGACGACTCTGCCAGAAGCATCCAGATACGGTGATATTAAACATATGCAGCTGTTTCTGAAATTACAGAAGGTGGTTTTTCATGGGGGAGAAATCTTCCTGGAAATTCACACCTAATTATTAATGGAAATGAAACCCACCAGCAGGACATGGGAGGGAAAAAAGCTCTACATCTGAGCTGCAAAAGTCCCAGGAGATGTGTCTGGCTCAGATGGTTGGGACCCAAAACTTGTTTCACTTCAAACACAGATTACAGGCTTTGCCTTCAGCAACCAAAGGGACCAGTAAACCTTTAGCCTCTGGGCTGGATCATGGCCAAGGCTGCTGAGCCCCCAGGCGGGTTGCTGACAGGCTTTGGAAGTGCTTGGGAAGGATGGAGGTGTCACCTCTCTTCTCTGGCTCTGCAGAGGCCAGAAGACACAATACAGTTGTGCTGTAAAGACAGAAAAGTCATTTCTGGAAGATCACCGGGGAATGTGTTTGCGCACATGCATGCTCAAGTACAAGGTGGGCATGCTGTATTGAGCATATGTAATACCAGCAGAGTGCAAAAGCCTGGCTAAAGAATGCGGTAGGTCATATTGCTTGGTGCATTTTCGTTTAGAGGTCTTCAGCGTGTTTGGTGCTTAGAATATTGAAAATGCTTTAGATCTCGTTGCTATCCTCTTGTGGTATAAGAGATGCTAGATCACCAGGATTCCAACAGCCCAACTGTGGCAAACAACAGTCTGTGGCTTTGAACGGGTTGTACTATATATCTTCAAGCTGTTATAGAGCATTGGGGAGTGTTTTGTGGCTTGTGGTATATGCAGAATGGGTGATTTGTAGACCTTTTGGGTCTAACCAGCTATTACCCCTGTGCTTGTGAGGCATTGGATTGGATGACCCTGGTGGCTCATTCCACGTACGATGTGTGGTATCTCACACTGCTCGCTATTTTGTGAGAAGTAAATAATCACCTTCATCGTATTCTCACTTTGAAAGTTGACTAACTGAAACTAAAAACTTCTCTATTACTTATGAAAGGATTTTTGCGTACAAAAGTCTAGAGGCTGAGCTCTGGGTAATGCATTCTGGAAAGCTCAGAAAAGCCAGTACTTTGGCCAGTGCATCACTAGAGCACTAGCTGGTGTTCAGAAGAATGCAGCAGAATTATATACAGTATGTTTTACCTTAAGCCCATTTGCTTTGCATTTTCTGCAATGTAAGTGTAAGAAGAATCTAAATCTACACTTAGTGATCATTCATGGGACTAATGAAAGTCAGATTCAGACAGTGCTTTAATAAAAGTCAGACTCAGTTGTACGGGAGATCATGTGGAGCCTGCAGACACTTTAAAACCAGAGGAACTATCTGTGGAAGGCACTGTTTAGATGGTCTTGGACTTTGTCTCAGTTGCAGCCCAAACTCATAATGTTAGAAATCTCTTAAGGTCATGCTTATAAATAGACTGTCAAAAATCTTTTTCAAATAAATACATAAGGGACAACCTTTCTGTCACAGCCAGACAACCCATTCACATGCTAAATCTAGTCAACAAAGCAAACATTGTGTAAAAAATCTGGTTTCTTCTAAGCGATAAGTGAATAATGAAGTAAAGCTTATTAGAGAGAGAGAGCACGTCAGAGACACTGCAGTAATCAGAAAGATGAGTGAAGGTTAACCGTGATTGAGCTGACCGTACAATAACGAGAAAAAGCAAACCTCCAAACCCAAGTCCAAGTCTCACTTTGCCAAATTCAACTCTGTAGCAAGTAAATATTCTTATGTGGAAAGCTCCAGTAGAATCTACTTAGGCCAGGTGGGCCTGGTTTGTGTTTTACTCTGACCCAGCCTTTCCCTTCTAATTGATGTTCACTTATATTTTCCACACTGAAATCTGAAGTTGCATTCCCTATAAAAGATTCACTTGCTTAACTACGGCTAGAAGCAGCAATACCTGCTGCTTTGCCGCTGCAATAATGAGAAGCTCCATCAGAGTGCTACCACGTTCTGAGCTGGTCAATACTTCTGCATCATTCTCTCTGGCAGATGGACACGTTGGAACTGGGTACTGCATTTTTCTGATACAAAGCCTTCTACTTTGAGACCAACTCCTTAAACACAAGTTCTCACATATCAGTGGGAACTTCAGAGCACGTAATACCTTGCTTACATGGAGATCCAGGTGCCTGACTTTTGAAAACTCAGCTTTTATTCAGTCAGGCAGCAATTATTTATTTCGCTGGGACTTTCTTGGTGCCTTTTCTGCATGCTGCTTTGATGTCTTTCTGGTTTGTCTTCTACATGAACACTATTTGGCCACCTGCATGTTAACTCAGCCTGTTATCAAACCCTCCACCTACACAACACATTCTTAAACAGCTTTGTACATACCCTCAATTTTTGGGGTGGTGGCTCCTATTGTTTCAGCTATCTGTTCCATAAAGCTTAATTGCACTTTGCAGTTGACTCAAATGAAGGGTGGCTGTTACACCCACTACCTTCAGCAAGACCTCATGCACCTGCCAGCATCACAAGATGTATATTTTTAGTACCCAGACAAGCCATTGCATTTATGTCCCTCAGAACTACGCAACAGGACAATAACCACTGACAACAAGTTCTCTCAGACACACAAAGCTCTTCCCATAAAATTTCTGGATCTGCAGACCACTTTCTTCTATCTTCCTACAGTAAAGAATCCCTGCACTTAAACGCAGCAGCTTCATTTTCCTTGACAAAGGTAGTGCCCGAGAACTGCAGGAAAACGGCCTGTTCCACTCTTCCTCCTGCCCTTTAAGTCACTCTCCTCTCCCCAGCTAATTCCCTTTTCCAATTAAATCTGCCAACAAGCTGTCCTCTTTGCTGCAAGAGCTGGATTTTCCCTTACTGTAGATTCATAACTTTGTGAAACACAGCTCTACACATTTTGACATTAACCCGTATTGCCATCTAGCCTCAATGTGGTGAGACACAGAGTTGCCAGAATAGCTTGGAGAAAAAAAATTATGAATTTTTACTTTTCAGTCAAACTGGAATTTTTGGCAATGAGTAGAAGGCTCTTTCATACTCTGGAATACAATGGGACACCCGTGTTCAAGTTCTTGCTGTGCTCACCTGAGGTCTGGACTTAAAAACCTCTGCTCTGAGTTAGGCAGAACTACCACTTTAAAGTGGTATGCATCCTGTGTCAGGTCAGTGTCTGATACCACAAAACAAACGTTCACAAATTAAACCGTCCTATTAGCATCCAAAAATAGACATTAGCACAACTGAGTTAACAAGAAAAATATAAATGTGAAAAAGAGTAACATCTCAAAGACTTCTCCTTTCGCTCCAGCATAGGTTAAACAAATTTCAAGCTCTGCTAAGGAGCAAGCATTGTACTCCACCAGTAACAGAACTGCAGCACTGGTAGCAAGGGAGCTCAGGCAGAAACCTTTAGGCTTCCGCTGTTCATATGGTATTTCCAGACTTTTGGGTGGTGCTTCAGATATGAGTCTCCTAGGAACTGACTTGTGCCAACTTGGCACTCCACAACTTGTTCAGGTTTTTTTACTGCCTTTGCTTCCAGGGCAGAGGCCAATGGGCGATGGAATGCGGACTGCTGCCCCTTGTAGAGCTTTGCAAAATGCAGGATGGTCCTCTGAGCCACGAGCTCTCCACCCTGGGCCACGTGCCCTTGCAGCGCGGATGATCTCCCACTGCGATCCTGCCCCTTGCAATCATCTCCTTTAGCAAAGCTTCCGAATGCTCTCATCTAGATGGGGTCAGTTCCCGGGCCAAGGAACAATCCCTGTTTACCTAACACCATCCTCGCCTAGAATAGGGATGTCCTTTCTCTGACCCATTTGACACAGGAAATTTATCAGCTTTGGAGCTTTTCCACCTGAAACAGAGAGACTTTCGTGAACGCCACTTGCCAAGACCTGCTCCACGGAGCACACAAAGGAGCACAGTGTCACGGAAATAAACGAGCCGCTTCCTTGCACAAGCATGGTGGCATTCTTCAGCCTGGCGGTCATGCCCTGGCAGGAACCTCACCTGGCACCTATTTTTGTCAACCGACAGGTCATAACCTGGAGGCAACACACTGCTGAGAACAGACACAAGCCCTTCACAGGAACAAAGAAAACTGAATGCATGGGCAGGCTTTGGAAATCCCATGGAAGATTTATCTGATGAGTGATGAGCAGATTGCAAAAGGGTTTAAGTACTTTTGGAAAGCACCAGATCCCATAACTGCTCCATCCCAGGAAATTGCCTCATCATTAGGCAAAACAGTCGTGCTCCCTCTTGCTTTCTTGCTCTATGGCTTGGTGAGTCTTTCTTCCTTTCCTGGCCAGATCATGACTCCACATCAACAGGTAAGGTGGAGAGTGTCTCCGTGCCGATTTGTTCACTGGATAAGCCAATTATCTAGCACACAAAGTGTAAATTTGAGCTGCCTCAGGCAGGGGAGGAAGCTCATGCTGAATTGATACCCGCCACTTCCCAGATGAGAGGTGGGCACTGCCACAGCTCAGACGAGAACAGCAAATCCCCCAAGTATAAAGAGAAAACACAGGTGCCTGAGCCCAAGCCATGAATCCTGATTTAAAATAATTACTAATTTCAAAGCTGTGAGCACGCACTCAGCCTGGGAGAGCGCAGGAATTTTTATTCTTGTCAGCATCTTTACCTTGGCCATTTGCTCTCTCCAGTAGGCCTTGAAGCCCCCTTTTGGGCACTTGGACCAGGACTTGCAGTGCAAGCATGGGTTTTTTAAAAGTTAGGCATGTTGCAACTCAGTGTTCCCATGCCTGAGCTGCTGTTGTCTGTAACGGCTTGCTCTGCAACACAGGCTCGCAAAGGATTCGCACAGGTGACTACCACCTGGGAAATTTCTCACTTTCAAAGTGCTCAATTCTCTTTTAACAAGATTTTTTAAGAGACAACTTGATATGTTTCTAAAAGAAAGTTTAAAAAAGTATGGAAATTATATCACACGGAAACTTCAGAATTTAGTATGGACCTCTAATCCCTGGGGTTAATAGTAAAATATTCTTGTGAGCCAATGTCACATCTATGCTTTAAAGCATGTGGTACTAATACTTCCTTCTGAAAAGGTTCAAAGAATTTTTATCATGAGCACGTGGATTTCTCAACCTTCAGTGAAACGTCCTATAAAATTCAGCATGAGGCAAGCGTCCCATTTACTGAATAGTTCACCCTCAGCTTTTTAAATTCATAACATCCTAAAATATCAAATAGACCCCTGAATATTCGTACCTGCTCCTTCGATAACAGTATAGTGCTCCTCAAGGAATGGCTGACAAAGCATCCTTACTACGCTTTAAAAATGGGCAGTCTAGAGGAGAGCGAGCTTTTGCCGGTCAGTCATGCACGAGCTGGCAGAGGAGAGGTAACAAAAATGACTGTTCGACCTAGACAGCTCATCAACATGTTGTCCCCATAATTAGCTGTGCCCTCTGCAACCTCTCATTGGGCCAGCTGGCCTCAGAAACATCACCATCTCTTCGGAGTCGAAATGTGGAGGGTCCCAGTCGAGAAAAGGCGTAAACTCACCTTCATAGCGAGGCGGGTCATCCTCGGCGCAAGTGACTGCGTTCCTCGAGTCACTTTCTGAAAGCTGGGGTCAGGACGTAGGACTTCATTGATGAAGACATACTAAACCCTCTCCGGCTCAGAGCACAGACACTGAGGCTGCTGGAAGGCAGAATAACCATACGGACTGAGCCAAGTCACACCGATATTGTATGGAGTCTATTTGGAGGCTTGGCCTCAATTAGCATATAAATGAAGTGATACACGCAGTCGCAGCTTGCCAGAAAACGAGACAGAATAATCTCCCCAATTTGGCAGCTCTCTAGAGCATTTCGTTTGTGAATGAAGAGCCAGGCACACTTTGAAGCCAAGCTGGGTCCACAGCTTCCAGCCAATTGACTTTACATGGTGAAAACGGGTCCTGAGAAGTCGCGAAGCAGACCAGCACTTTCTGCTCTTAAACTAAGTTGCTATTATAGGAAAGTGACTTTAAAGATACTCATCACTGTTCCAGTATACTGATAGCATTTCACCTCTTCCATCCACAGGCCCAGATGAGCTGCGGTACAGCCCTCCCGCTGCAGGCTTCTGGCCATTAACAGAGTGCTTGATTTTATTCCAAGTACAAGAGAAGGAACTGAAAGTTCATAGGAAAAATGATACGGAGGAGATGTGACCACGTAGCTGCTGAGCTTAGACACAGACAGAAATCTTACTTACAGATCTTTATTAGGGTAAAGAATAAAGAGACAAAAATAGAAACAAAGATATTCAAAACTGGCGCACAAGAGCGGAGAAGGAACTAGTAGTTGTATTTATTTGTATAGCCTATGCAAGCCTTTTAAGGTATTTCAATTAAGAGAAATCAGAGGGAAGAAGGCTTGTGTTTTCGTACAAATGCCTTTCACATTTATTAGGGTTTAGTTTTCCTTCTTGAAATATTTTCAATTGTCAGGGGCTCAGCTCAGACGCAAAAGCAAGGAAATCTAAGCACAAAGGCACGCAGACTTTTCCAAGAGCAGTGTACTCTTTGCTCCTATAGCTACACAGTCTACTTTCGGGAGGATCGAATTTCTAGGGGAAAAAGCAAACCAGATTTGAACATAGGTAAAATGTAAAAGGAAAATTAGTGCTAGGCTAGGATAGTCTTTTTTTCTTCAGACATTTTAACTCTGACTTTAAAAAAAAAAATAAATCTATTCTCCATTTACATTAGCAACCACAGTCAAGTCTAGCTTGACTGTAAATGTAGCTGTAGCTTGTTTTCCATCCTAGGACAAATGCTTCTCTTCATAACAGGGTTGGACTTAGAAGAAAATCTCACGGGTCTCTCTTAAAAACGTCTTTGCATCCTTCAGCTAACTGGTAGTTTCTTTGTGTGCTGAGTTTGTCCCTTCCCCTCATTTTTAAGCTCCAGTTTAGTCCTTCCCTATGATGCTGTAGCAGCTGCAACCTGGAACTGCACAGATGACTCACTCTTTGCAAACGCTCCGGGCCTGTGGCTCAGCTGGGGTGAGGTAGGTGCTGCTCTCCTGCACTCCTGCCCAGTTCACCTTGTGGACATCTGAACATGTGGGTTCCTGTAAAAATCCACAAAGTCACTGCCTGGTCCTGGGCTTGCTTTAGGTACAATCCCATCTGCTGTTCACAACTAGGATAGTTGTGATCTGAATAACCCTTTTCTTTTTTCTGTGACGTGAAATAGTCCAAACAACCTTAATGAAAAGCAGGAATGACGGTCTGCTTGAGCAAGAGCCGGGAATTTTAACAACTTGGATCAACGAAATGTGTGACATCCAACTTGATTCAGTGCAAAAAAATTAGATTAACGTCACAAGACCAGAAACATCAAAATATAAATACTCCTTGAAAAGCCCCCTTTGCCCATTTCATTAATGTTATCTACCCCTAGGCGATCTGCTTTCCTGGTAAGCCATTTCTGGCACAGCTATCGTGTGAAAAAGGGTGGTTTCTGATCTTGCACTCTGGAAAATATCCCATTCAAGTTTCAACAAGGGTGAAGTGTCTTTCATTGAGGAATTAGCATTTGTTTAACCCACCCTCACAAAAAAAAAAAAGGAGCGAAGTGGTTCATCAAAAATGGATATAGCAGAATGAAATAATCCCATGACTAAGGGTTGAACCAGCGTTATGATGCAAATCTACTACTGACTCCCTCTTGCATCTGTTCAAATTAAAGGGCAAAACTGCTCTAATCTTGTTAGGTCTTGCATATTCTGACAACACCACCTGAACTGGAACAGCAACATAATTTTCCAGTTGTCTCCATGCTTTGCTTTCTTGTGGTCAGAACCTAAGAGTCGCTCCGACAAAAAGAGAGGGCTGCTTCCCAAAATTTTTGCTATGTAAATACATTTCTTATTCATGCTTCTAAGCACATAACATCACCTCCAGGATCATAAACCTTTTATGACCATGACCTATAGCCTGGAAATTACAGTTTATTATGAAATGAAGATGCTAGCTCTGTCCTGAACTCACCCACAAAAGGTCCTGCACAGATTACTTCATTAAATCTTAGCTCAATCTCCCTTCCCCCATCTCAAAAATGCAAAAAGCAAAGCAACATAGCTTAGTAGAGCAGGAATAACGATAATTACGTGGACCTTTTGCTGGGTTTGTATTATCTCAGCACCGCAAGGTCCCAGCTCTGTTCACAAATGAGGAGTGTTCAGGGGACCAGCTCCCTTTGGCTGAACCTTTCTGCATGCTCTGTAGGGAAACGAGACCACGCAACACAAGTGTCATTGTATGGGCTTAAACTACCTGTCTCAAATTAGTTAAGTAATAGGCTGCAAGGCAAGTCTGGTATTGAGCGACTGATACTCTTTATGGACTCCATTACTGAGCACATGACTAATGACCTTCACCACACGAGACACAGCCTAAGGACACATGTGCCTCATGGGTGTTACACCACGGACAAGCGTCACACACGACACCCTCGTCTGATGTGATTTCCAGCCTCTGGCTTACCCCAGTTTTAATTGCTTCCTTTGCTGTCTAAGGGCAGGGAAGCAGCAGAGGCACGCTGGGAGGACTCACACGACCTTCCTGGGACCACGGTGGTGGCAGCCTGTCACACAATCATGTGGGTCACCACCTTCCTCTGCTCCCCTCGACGGCTGCTGGAGCTGCATCCAGCCCTGACACCAGCTCCTGCCTCTGGTGCAGCTTCCAGTTAGGAAAGCGTACAGGGTGAATGGTTTGCAAGCCTTCACAAAGCCCCAGCTGTTTTTACTGAGTCTTCCTGTACCTATGGCATATAGAAAAGAGCATTAAGAAAGGTCAGGAACAAGGTTGTTTCCTCATTCAAAAGGAACTAATGCACAAAACAAAGATCTCAGAGAAGCTAATAACCTTCTGTGAGGTTCAGCATAAACTACAGAGACCAGCTGCAAAATAACAGTCGGATTTCAGCTATAAACAGACTTGAGTTTTACAGCGGGTTTATATATCTATTTCAGCGAAGTTATTTATTCTACAGGAAAAATGCTATTTGTAAGGCCCCAGGAAGGCAGGGGGACAAGAGGAGGAAAGGAAGTCCTGCTTGTGCTGTTAGAAGAAGCTTCAGTTTTAGACTCAGAAAGAGACTCTAAAATAAACATTTCACAAAGCTACAAATTTGGAAAGTCTTTAAGAAAGTCATGCTTGCTTTTTTTTTAAAAAAGAAAAAAAAAAAAAAGATCTTACAGCCCTGCCATCAGGATATTTAAAGCTACTTTCCTGCCTTTAAAAGCACACCCTGTTTTTTGTTCCCTGGCTGGGGGTGGGGAAAAAAACCCCACAGAGATACAGAAATTACAGCCCAAGGTAAATAAGAATAGTATGTGTTTTAATATCTGCATGAGGCAGTGAGGTAAATGGAATGAAAACTGGGCTGAATATAAGAGGAGAAGAAAGAAATAGACTGCTCAGGTCAAAGAATCTTTGAAGATTCCGATTAAAAACTGTTAGAACAGGAAAATCTACCTGAAGCTGTAAATTCTGTGCAGGCTTAATATAAACTGTATATTTCAAAAGAATTAATTTCACACAGTAAGTTGCTGTGTAAAGGTAAATTCCACACTGAGAAAAGGGTGGCTCCAACTGAAGGAGGCTTCTAAAAGAAAACAAGCAATATCTGTCATCTTTATCTATTATAAAACAAGCAAATACTAAAACATGCCATTTCTCATGCTATGCTTTTTTGTCCCTCCAAGAAGTCCGTCTTGTTCCATAGCTAAAAATGAAAAGCAGACTCTTTCGGTTTCTATAAAAACATTTCAAGTAAAAAAGAAAAGATGAGGTATTTGTTTTTAATTCTCAGATTTCTCCAAAACACAAATGATGACAAAGTGGTCTGGAAACCTAATCATGAATAACAGGCACCCAAACAGCACCAAGGCAAGAAATTTCCAGAAGCACTCAAGCCTGTAGGACCCAGGGAAACCAGCACAGCTTCACTGAAAGACCTTACTCATTCCTTCCAAAAATTAGTTTTGGGGCACCATGAGCCATACGTTGTAAGTCTTATTACTCTGCCAGCCGCTGATTTGTCAGTCACTTGGTTTCCTCTCCCATCATGACCTACTCCACAGACATTTGCCTTTTTTTTTTTTTCCAACTTTTAATCAGATTCAACAATGGCACAATAGCAGCGAGGTAACAATAATGAAAAAATAGAGCATCCTTTGCTCAACACGTCCTAAGGAGGAGCTGTCACACCAGGCATTCCAAAAAGCCAGCCATCTATTCACAACACAAGATGAACTTGCCATTAAATGTGCATTCCCCCCTCTGAAGGTTGTTGTGATTGTTACGAATTGCCTCATTATCAACATAGGATATGTTGCCCCCAGGTGAAATTATACCAAAATTAAAACTGTCAGCATGTCTTAAGAGTTCACCCTACAAGATACTAGGTACTCTTCTCATCTTGCTGTAAATAATTACCTGAGCCTTAATGGGGAAGATTAAGATATATTTCTTCCTCATACCAGAGTTTTTCATCATAATTGTAGAATCTAATTTACAGTGTGCATATTTACAATTTTAAGTAGCATATTTTGGCTTCTCAAGATCCAATGACAGGCAGTGACGAGTCCAAGTCCTATCAGCTTTCTGCTTTTAGATCCCAATTTTAACAAATCCTCTATTATTTTTGCTGCAGCAAACAGCAAGCAGAAGAGCCACTGCCAAAGGCAAGAATGCTTATAGCAAACCAGGCTCACAGAAGTTCACTCCACTTTGCACGTTCCCAGACTCAGTGACACAAGAAGAGCTTAAACCCCAAGATAACAGAAATACTGTGATTTTGAAATTAAGTTGTAATGAGCTTCACTGGCCAATAAAAACATTTCTCTGTCTTTTTCTTTATTTACTGTCATTTCTGCTGCACAATTAGATTATTTCCTCAGAAGCCAAAGTAGTCTCTGATGCATTTTCTGCCTTCAAAGTGCCCATCCAAAGGTAGGCATATAGCTATGTTGTCAGAGGAACACAACTGGGGGGCCTGGTGAGAAGAGCTCTAAACCTTTTGTCTTGTGAGATAAGCCTTTAATATTGAATTTGTCCCTTTGATTTGAAGCGGGGGGCGGGGGGAAGGGGAGGAATGCTTAGGAGATAGGATTTGCATTTAAAGAATTTAATATCCCTTTAGTGTTAACTTCAGCTAATATTTAAAAACCTAATCTTGTGTTCTTTTTCGCTCTGGCTCTTGATTTTATTCTCTCTCCTGTATTAATCATGACTGAAGTCTGTCTTGTTTAACATACAATAAATACCATATATAAATTGCTTTAGCCTGTTATTTCTGTCATTTGTATTATACTTTAATAATTTAACCCTGGAGCATGCTCTACACTCCTGATTCATGAAATCTGATGCCCAAAGAAAATTGTTTTCTATTCAAGTGTTAGCAATAGAAATGAGTGTTAGTGTAATATAGTGACAATACACAGGTTTGTGGGAACTGAAAGCACAAAAGATTGAATTTAATAAACCATTTTAAGCCAAATACAAAAGAGCACAAGGACCAACACATTAGTTTTGTGTCCTCCTCTTGGTAGACTCTGAATGCATGCTATTAGAAAGAAAAGCAATCCATGGAAATTTTTTAAATTTACTTTCTAGAAGCCAAAATAATGACATTTTAGCACTGCCTAGCTCATTCAGAGCCCATTAGAGTCACATTTCGGAAGGATGCAGTTCCATATTAGTATCTCCAGCAGCAAACCTCTTCTCGTTTTTATTATCTTTAAGCAGGAACCATTTGGACAAACAGCATCGATGCACACCACCCAAACAGCTGTGTGGCTGCTCAGAAAGGGGCAAATGACCAAGCAAAGATTCTTCTTCCACAAAGGACTAGACCCAGAGAAACATTAACATCTACAGGATACCTTCAGTTTGCAAGAGCTGACATCCTATGTGATTTAGGTGAATTTTAAATGTTATCTTTTGTCTCAGCAGGTCAGGGAAATTTGGTAAAGTGATAATATGTGCAATCAGGGACTTACTTGAACCAAGTAACTCCCATGTAAAGGACTGTAATCATCCAGTATTTTACCAGGTTTTTGGGTTCAGTTTTTTGTTTGGTGTGCTTGGGTGGTTTTTTTTGGGAGAGGGGAGTGTGTGCAGGTAAAAGAGCAGCAGGTTTTTCTGTTTGGTTAACAAACAGGTTGTCCTTTTAGAGAGTAATCAAAAATAAGACCTCACCATTACAATTTTTATTTAAAGTCTTTCTTTTCATTGGTTACTACTTCTAGTGCTCCATGCTTGCAACCAGGCTGTTAAAACAAATTTAATTAGTGGTATATGATGCATCCATGCCTCTCCAATAAGCAGCTTTTTGGTTTCTTAAACACAGGTTTCCACTTACTGTTAAGTTTCAGAAAATGTTTTAGTAGAAAGTAACCGGGATCAATTAAGAAAATGGCTTTATTTTCCGCAAAGACCAGTCTGTACTTGCTTTCCATTTGAAATGATGAACCAATAAACATACATTTAAGACTAATGTAATCCTTTTAAAAGCTTAGTCTGAGATGATTTGTCTAACTATCTTGTATCAGAGTTGCAGACAGTACCTGAGCAATATTCAGCTCACTTGCCTGAATAGCAGCGTAAATACAAGTTAGGTATTGATTTCAGAAGAATTATGATGGACCTGTATCAATCTGAGTAAGGAACTTAGACCTTATCATCAGTGTAACAGAAAACAGGCAGAATGATTTTATATCTCTGCATAAAAATGTTTTCTTTTTCCATTTAGTCATTGGCAATTAACAAAATTTATTTTAATTCATTCTGAATGTCTTTGCCATCTTGGTAGAAAGCCAAAAGCCTTTTCTTTGAACATCTTGTGCTCAAGTGTCACATCTGGAAAAGCTAATATTTTAAAATCTTACTACACTTCACTTTGTTTCTTGCATATCACAAATCAAAAACTATCCAGATTTGCAGAAAGAGATTGCAAAAAGTCACCATTTAACCAAACTTCTGATTTTGATACCCAAGCCAAGCAAAAGCAAAGGCTAGAATTTTCTCTGAATTCAGCCAAACAAGTCTTCTAGAAAACATAGAGATTTTCTTTGCATGATAAGAGTTGGAAGTATCATAACACTCTCATTGCTATGGTACCCGCAGCGACAGTAATGAAACTGAAAGACTGACAATTTCTATGTCAGCAGTGATGTCAACAGAATTATTCCCAGAAATTAAATGATGAATAATTCATTTTGAAATATTCCAGTCTGTATTTTCTGAAGTAACTGTGAGTTTGGATCTCTCTAACTCTGCATGCAAAGCAGCTCAGAAGGCTTCAGTTTTCAGACAGCATTGAGGACTTCCCCGTTGAAAACCCAGATCCTGCATGGTGTCTTAAAACTAGGGAGACAACACCAGTAATCACTTTGGAAAATCATTCCATGCAAGCTCAGCCTGTGTCTTCAGCAGTGATGTCATTGTGGGTCACCCATGATCCACATGCAGGTTTAGGTCACAATACTCAAAGTAAATTTTAGATAGCTATTATCATTGCCGGGGAAGGATGGGGTAGTTGCAGCATCTAATTTAGGAGGAGCATCTAACCTGCTGCAGGAGGTTACATTACAAGACCAGTCTCCTCATACACCCTCTTAATCTTTCACATCACAGATGTTTAAGCAAGTGGTGACTCCAATAAACCTTTGGAGAAGGGACAGAGTATCTGGGAGCCATGTCATGAGAATCATTTTATTTTCTTCCTTCATGAGCTACCAATACCTATCCAACCACCCCATGCCACAGGGCAGGGGCAGCTCTGGTCCAAGGGGACTTTTAATTCCCTGAGGGAAGCAAGAGCATGAGGTGGCCTCCTCTACAGATTATTCATGGCACAGGTTGCCTGGGACAGCAATGTCCTGAACCCTACATGTGAGCCCCCATAGGAGAGCCAGCTGCTAATTGCCCATCATATCCAAGACGAAGGGAAGAGCCCTGTCCTTCACTGAAGCAATGCTCCTGCTCTGAGCTGCCTGACTGAGGAAAGGCTCTCCCTGCCTTGTCCAACTATTAACATGGGTCTGAGTGCCCTAGGCACTCAGTTGAACAATATAAAATCCCTACAGACATCCAGCCTGAATCCTGGATTTTTCTGGCCAACTGACATTCACTGTCCGGGGTGTGGTCCTTGACCTCCATAGCATCCAGTGCACACAGGGATTTACTGGATGTCTCAGCCTCTCCCACCACTCGTCATGTCTGCAAGGACAGGAAGGTAGAACATACATCTCACATGCTCACACCCTTCAAAATGCCAGAGGAGTTGCATGGCTGCAGAGAAGCCGGGCATGGACATGGGCGTGCACATGCCTGCCCTGTCTTCTCCCTGTTCTAGGCCCCTAGGCCACCCCTGCTCTGAAAACCAGGGGGGCAGGGGCCACTCAGCCACCTCCCTTTCTATTCCCCCAGTATACCAGGGACATCTGTGTTCACTGACATCAACCAGGAGTCCAAGTAATATGGTCAGACATGTTGAAAAAAAATCAGGAATATCTTCTGGAGGTGCACAGAAGGTAAGGACGTGGAGTGAGATGATTTGGATCAAGAAGATAAATGTTAGAAGTGTCAGTGTTTAAAGCTAGCTAAAATAAAGAGTGAGGTTTAAAACTGAAAGCAGATCTTGTATAAGCTCAAGAACTGTTCTTGAGTGCAAAAATCTTCTGTCAGCAGAAATAGCCTAAGGAACGTTCCTATTGATTCAAACCTTCAATTGGCTGCAGGCTTTATGCAGGTATATTTTAAGTCCTTGATAAAATTGAAAAGACTGCTCTCACTCTTTAATCATGATTAATGCATGTATTTTTTAACCAAAAGCTGCCATCCCTAGAGCCTGGGAGGCACTGGGCAGAGGTCCTGCTTGCACACACTGGGGATCTCAACTTCTGGTAGGTACCAGAGAAACCCAAGCTAGACAGCATGAACAGGCGATGCCTTGCAGTACCAGACTGAATTCAGCCATATATTTACCCCCTGTGCCAGTCACAGGGCTGTTTGAGCTCACAAACCAAAACATCTTGGAAAACCGTTTTCAAATATTATCTAACAAAGTAAAATCTATGCCAATCTATGGCCACATATCTATGCCAAACGGGTCCACAAACACACATAATCCTTTCCAAGCAGAAGTAATGTGTTGCTGAAAAGACATACTCCAGTTTAGGTAAGTTCTACTGCTTATTAGAGACAGGCACATAAATAATTATCAAAGCTGATGACACCGGAAAGATTGAGACAGTGATGTAATTTCTTCTGGATACCAGTGACCCTGTGAGGGATGGAAAATTACTTTTTTCCCCTGTGCTAATAGTTTTCTCCCTCAAACATGTCATATACCCTCCTCATGGAAAGACTGCTACCACTTATACATCCCTTTGCCTTATTTACCACCTGTGGCTGCAGCAGTATTCAGCATGAAACTGGGACACTTTAACTCATGTGCTCAATGGATCATCAGAATTTGTTTGCAAAATGATGCATTAAGACAAAGCATCGCTTTATAAGATGAAGAATCACATGCTTAATTGCCTTCTCTGAACAAGCAGAGGTAATTGTGAAGTGTCTTGTATTGATGACTCCTTATACGTAGGCCCAAAAGGAGAAATGAGTCTGAGAAGTATTCAGTATGGAACTACAGAAAGCAGTGACTCTGCAATTAGAGCTGTTTTTCTTATATGAAAAAAAGATTACTCAACCAGTGCTGACTGTTTAAGAAGCAAATAAGAACTTCGAGGACCAAATGAGCAATACATTCAGCTGAATATTGTTGCACTCCAGTGGGGAAGAATGAAGTTTTTACTATTAATTGCCTAATCATACAATTTGCCCCTCAAGTATAACAAACCATTTGTATGGATGATTCAGAGACAGAGCCATTTGCCTACAGCTGAGACCAGCAGGCGATATATTATGCTTATGTACATCAGACATTTCCAAAACATCATGCAAAGTTGTACAAATATCCAAGGAGGCCTCAGCTAAGGTAAAGTTTCATTTTATTGCCTGATATTACAAAGCTGTATTTTCCTCCTCAGATCTGAATAGCTGCGTTTTCCTCCCCAGGTTAGTGGAACCTAACAGCAAAACCATTTTGATTTTCAAAGGCTACTAAGGGACTTTTATAATTATATACCCTAGTTAGCTTGTATTTCAAATAATTAACCCTAAATTTTAAAAGCCACACAAATGAAAAACATCAAAAGAAGCTACACAGTTGAAATTCTTGCCAAGTTTTGAGCCTGTGCCTCTCTATTGCCTGTTCCACTCAAAGTCTCCTTTGGTACTCATTAGATCCCTTACTTGCATGCCAAGAAGGGATGTGCAAGACACATGTCACTTTTTTTCTTAACTTTTTTTCAAGGATTCAAGAAAAGCAAAGAGTGTTTTGAGCTCTGGCACCAAGAGTGAGAGTTCACAGCTGAGGCTCTCACGGGAAGTCCATGACATCTCCTCAGCTCTCTGCAGCCAGCCACAGATGACCAACGCTGCAGGACCTGAATGGTCTTAGTTAGGGTTTCCCAGACAAGTTGCATGCCAGATACTTCACATGTCACCAAAACACTGCCTCAACTGACAACCGTCTCTTTCTGCTCACGCACAAAGCGCAGAGCTCAGAGCTGATGTTCCCAGTGGCAATACGGGTGTAAGCTAATTGTGGGAGCCATGCTTTTAAGAGAAGATTTTGCATCAGCGATGAACAACCAGGAGATGGTGGAGGGCAGAGGGAGCTCTAGCAGGAAGATAAAGAATTTATGTGGGAAGGCAGCGCTTGCTGATAGTAGACGTGAGAGCCACCTGGAGGCACTGGTCAGGAGCTTCCTGTGCTTTGTGCACCAGCCTGTAGGCATGAGGACCATAAGATCCAATGCCAAAAAAAAATAATGTATTTACGTTCATGTAATAGCAACAAAAAAAAAAGCCAGCAAAGCAGTTGCGAGTATGGCCTTGCTTATGGCACAGACCACTAGAGTGAAGCGCTGTACAGCAATGCAGTAAGAGAGCTTCCCTGCCTCATGAACCCAAAAGCTTTTAACTTCCTCTGGAAAAATGATATCCTGCAACAAACACAAACTCCGGCGGCTTGCACCAATCTCCTCAAGTACAGTAGCATGGGAGCAGAAAAGAAAGCCAAAAATAAAGCACAATTTAAAAAAATTAAACCCCATAGCTTTGTGTTAATTTACCAGACTAGAATATTAATTTCTTGCAAATGTTTAGAGATTGCCAAGTATTTGTAAGTGTTTGTGGCTCCTAAAACATTGATCAATATTAACAGGATTATGAAATCTGGAATACCCAAGTGCATTTCCTTTCTTCCCCTAATGCTTTCCCCAGCATGTTTCAGTCATGAAGTGGGGGAATAGAAATAGCATCATAAGGATTACTAAACCAAGCCCAGAATAAGAACAGCAGATAATCCAAAAAATATTAAGCAAACTATATATACACCATGTAAAAATGACTAATGCCATATACATCTGAAGGAAATTAGGTTAATTAGAAATAATGAACTAGCCAAGCAGGGCCAACTTCATAGTCGTTATTTGTGGCAGCCAGCACTAGCAGCAGTCAAAATATACATCCATGTTTGTATGCTCCATTTTTTTAGCTGTCACTGCAGCTCTGCATAATTAATTCTATCGCATCCCCCATCTTCCAGACATATTGCCTAATATGTAAATATAAATTGCTGCATTTCTTCTTGTCTCTCTCCCATCCAAACCACAGTGATCTCCTGTATGCAGTATATTATTAAAACTTCAACGAAGGCAAAAGTTAATAACTAGTTTCTCCATAGGAAAACATTTTATCCTATGAAGGGATTTATTATCTGAAGTCAGGCAGGCTGCAAAGTTTGCTGATGGGAAACAATCCCTCTGCCATATTCAACTGTTTTGACAACTGTTAAATATGAGTGATGACACACTTGAAATACCTAGTCTGAAACAAGATAATATGGATACTTCATATTAAAAGCTTTCTTGTACTAACGCCTGTTTTTGCACGTATTAGCACCAATAGCAGAACAGCACTTTATACAGATGAAAGTAGACTTGGACTTGTAACCTTTAACATGAGTCAGTCATGATTCATAGCTCAAGCTATGTCATTCCTATCTGTACTTGCTTAGTTTGTAATAAATAATGGACCCTTTAAAGACTGCCTAACTGGCATGGGATCCACAGCCTTGCAGTTACATGCTGGCAGTTCAAGCCTAGGACAGGGCATGAATGAAAAAAAGCTGTTGCTGCTGAAGCGGGAGGCTTGATAAAAGGCACCCCAGAACCCCAGCCGAACCCACACCGAGCCAAACACAGGGATCTCTCCACATTTCCTAGCTTCCAGCCTCAAGCCACCCCACTCCCTCCACTGCCTTTTCTTTTTGAGCAGCAAAGCTGAACTGGGTCAAGGAGGCAGGCTGGAGGTTCAGTCTGCTTCAGCTCGCGAGTGAAGATCCCTGCGCTCAGAAGCGAGATTCACCCAGCGTGATGACAGCTCTCCAGCATCCCTCCAGAGTTTCCTCAAGGACACAGCACACCAGGAAAAAAATCCCTAAAACATCTCAGTGCACAGATTCATGCTTGAAAAGATACTAATACATTAATAAAGTGATAGAGAAAGGCAATATGCTACCAAAATGGAATCTCTTTGTACGTAGCTTGCCAGTAGTCCACACAATAGCTTGTCTGGCATGAACGTTGACAAGAAAAAAAATAAGTTTGTTTAGAAAGGCCAGTGAAAAGTCTGAGAAAGAATAAGAGTAAAGGCTATTAGTCTTTACCACTCTAATGTACTTGTTACGTAGCATTTCATAGGCAGGTGGGAGAGCACCGTCCTGTCTTTGGATAGACCAACCACATATTAGCATCCCACCAAACTAAAGCTGAGAGGTTTTTTTGTACTGTGTGGATTTCTTTAAGTCTAGCTTCCAGGCTTGGAAAAAAAGGGGCTTTTTTCTTTGATACAAACCATCAATATCTCATGAATATTATAAAATGTTCAAGCCCCAGCAACTGCAAGCAGAGTCAAGTGCTTGCAAGCAGTCAGTTGCAGCAAACAGAGGTGTGAATGTTGGTATTTATGGGATTCGTCTCTCTAAGGGCAATCGCAGGATGCCAGTGCACTAAGAGGAAATCACACTGCTAAACCCAAACCATTTCACACAGCTGCTTCCAGAGCAGGGCGGCGACTCTTCTGACTCTAGAAAGCTGCTGTAGCTGGTTAGATAACCATGGAAACTCAGTCTAGAAAAACAAAGCAAGTGAAGAAGCGACAGGAAAATGTCACTTGGTATTTCAATGACAACCACCACTAGTTTTCAGCTGTTCTCATTTACACTTTCTAGCCTAACACATACACAATTTGGTGAATATCATGGATTCTCTATAAGACTAACAGCTCAAATGGCAGCACAGACTCAAAAGGTTATCCAACCCCAAAGTGAATTTCCCAGCCTAATGGTGTGAAAAGTACCAGTGTTAGATCAACGGCAAAGCACACCAGGTTTTCTATTAATTGCCACTAGAAACCTTTCAGGGCAGGGCAGGGGAAGGGGCTCCAAGTCAGCATATTGCAAACTGAAGCCCACTGTCAATACTATTTTCTGTACTTCTGTAGACACACCCGTATTGGTTTCATTTAGACACAAGGTGAAATACTTTTTGGGGCAAAACCAACACCTTCTAGCAAGTTCAAAACAATACTAAAAGGCCTCCCCAATTCTTTTCTACAGCAGACAGAAGAAGTGGTAGTCTTTCCACACCACTGCGCCTACTCAGATACATTGGCGTCACAAGTATGCCAAACAGACACAGTAACTTGTCAACTCTTGAAAAATGAAACAAAGAGGTTCCCGTCAACTTTTCTCACAGTATAACCAGCAGGCACACTCAAAACAGATGAGGTTACCAGGGGAAAAAGAAATAATCTGTAAATGCAGGTTCATTCACAGGCAGCTGCACTCCCAACTTCTGTGCCAACTAACAGATGTTCAGGTAAAGCTAAGATAAGATTGTAACCCTTTCTATGGCGTAAGTGCTTATGATCTCTACAAAGCCTGGCACTAGTTAAATGTTCATTTCCAAGTGTCTTGTTTTTCCCAAGAATTGATTTCCAATTTGTCAGGAAAGGCTAACATGCCACTCATTTGTCCTCCATAGCAGCTGTTGTCCATAACAAAGATCTGTATTTAGACCCTCCTGAGAGAATGTCAATGCTTTTATTTCATCATATTTAAATCTTAGTGAGTAAATGGCAGAGGACTCTTTCTGCTCTCCCTCAGAGACATGCAGAAGCAGCTCTTGGTCTTTGTGCCTGTTTTGCCCTCCCTCACGCAAGCTGGAGCACTGAGCCTCCCCTTACAGCCCCTTAATTCAAAGGCTGGACAAGGGTAATCACATTTCACACTTCATGGTTTAAACTGATCACCATATGGATTAGGAAAGAAACTGTGTCTCATCGCATATCCAGCTATCACAGAAGTTCATAGCTCTGTTAGTGGTTTCTTTGCTGTAGTCTCAGGAATTGGGTATTTGCCACAGCTGGAGACATGGATGCTGGACACACACATCTTCTCCTTGCTTTTGTCTCCTTTATTTTCCTGGCTCTATATTTTTGAAATTTGTCCAGAGCAGAAATCAAGACGACAGTTTCATTGCTCTGAGCTGAGCATGCTTCATAGATATTAAACACATTCCACTTTCACATACAAATAATGACTTGCTAGGAAATTCCCTTGCTGTGCTAGTTAAAATGCACTGAAAGAGTGGCTTTGATCATCTTCAGAGCTATTCTCCCGCATTTAATATTTGGGGCACATTTATGGTTTCAGGTTGATATTTAACACAGTCCCCATTAAGACCTTTAGCCATTTTGTGGGTTTCAGTTGGCTTTTTTGTTTTGTGGTTTTGTTTGTTTGTTTTTAAAGCACAAATTTTGCCTTTTAAAACTATTCTTAGAGAAATTCAAAATTTTAAGTAATTTTTTTTGCTTAGTACCCCACAGTGTGTCTGCCCAGGTGGCTGTCCTTAACAGCTCTGAGAGACCCTCTAGGTAAAACACCTGGGGACCTTCTCAACAGTTCCCACAACTTCAGTGGGGAACATAACCATGGTTTCCAGGGCCTGAATCCCCATTCAAGAGATGTTGTACCTTCAGCTGCTGCCAGGCTGCAGCAGTAACAGCAATAGTTCTGAAACAAGGCAGATGATATGGATAATTATGCCCGGTTTCTCCCCGCCAACCCAGAAAGCAGATTTGGCAGGAATGTTCAGTAGAGGTACACAGCAGCAGAGCAGAGAAATGGAAGAGGAAAATGGGTTTTGGCCCATTTCAAAGAGCTGTGTATTCTTCAGTGCTTCATCTAATGGGCACCAAAGCAACAGAGCTGTCATCCCTTTGGAGAACGTGTACAGAGGGAGTCACTTGGCTTCATACCCTGCACCTTTGGCCCCTATATCATCCCCTCCCCAGAAATTATTGTTCATTTCATCTCACTTCACAAGCTCCAAATACTTTCTCTCCAGATTTATCACCCCTTTTCCTGACAAACTGGTTTCTTCAGCGCTGTTTTCCATGACTAGAGTTTGTGCTCCCCTTTAGGAAGGCTGCACGTGCATTGCACATAGTAGGCGCCATCTCCATGACGCCGTGTGCTGCCTGCAGATGGAGGAACTGCAAGTTTGCCACATAAATCCTGCCATGTAATCCATTTCTGGGCCACAGCAAGCACTCGTGCTCTGGTGAGCCTTTCATAACCAAGTGACTTCAGATTGCTCCACTCTGAATAATCTAACCATATTAACAATGGTTATTGTTTACGCTTGAAGATCCAGTCAAAACTGGAGCACCACTGATGCCAGATAAATAGGCAGGTAAACACAGCCCCTGCCTGAAAGGACTTGCTGCGTAATTTATGCCAACACACAGGCAGAGCAAAGAAGAGGAGCCCGAGTTCAGGAACTGGAAGCATGGGGTTGAAGAAAGGCAGAAGCAAGCACTGGACAAGATGTTGCATCACCACAGGTTAAGGGCTTTTTCCTCCTCCCCGTTTGATTGCAGAAGCACAGCACCAAGTGAGACCTCATGAGTTCACACCACATAGTCACATCTCCAAGCAAGGATCAACTGCACTCACACCAATCCCAACAGACACCATCTACGTGGTTTGAACAGAGATGCTGCAAGTTGCCTATCCCAATTACTGTTGCTGTCAGCAAGATCATCTAACACCTGTTCTGGCCACCATGGACCAGAGAAAAGATTATTGCTTTTGTCTTTAATTTCTTTAATTTCTTTCAGCTTTACTTTAATTTCTTTCAGCTTTACCTTCCCTAAATTGCGTAGTCCCATGTGTTTCTCTTCAAGGTGTAGGGCCCTGGTCTGTCTTCTTACTCTTCTCAAGCCCCTCCAGTTGGGTCTCGCAAAGGAATCACCACTACTATCTCCACATGGAGTAGGGTCACTTTGCACATCCTGTCATCTCTCTCTGACCTTGTGGAATAACTGGCTTTTTCGCTATAATATATTGTCTCAATCACTTTTTTTTTTTTGATCTTTTTCTGCAGAACTGCAACCTATCCATGTTTCCCACCTTGGAACCAACAAACAAATTATTGGTTTCTTACAAAGCAGAAATTCACATTTGTCTTCCCTGGACTACAACCCATATTCAAATAATGTTTCCTTTTTCTCTCAGCTATTTTGAATCAGAAGCTTGTTACCTAAAATTCCTGAGGCCCACCCCCTAGCCCCAATTTCCCATCATCAAACATATCTAATCTTGAGTCACTGTTCCACTGTCCAAGTCATTGGGGAAAATACTGACTGACTCCAGGCCTCACAGATGCATTCCTTCACTTGGATAAGGGTCCCCTGACAACTATCTGAAGAGCACTTTTCTGATCCACTCTATTATACCTCATTTCCCTAGACTTATCAAGCAAGACAATAGCAACATTTAGTTAGGTTTGATTAATAAGGACACATTCACACTAACTTTATCATCTTTTAAAGACTGATGTAAACTTCTCTGGTGTTGCAAAGGGATGGTCAAAATAGTTCCTTCAGCAAGAGTACTGCCAGAAAACAAGTGGATTAAAACTTCTTCAGCAAGCTTGGATCTAATAAGTGGAAGGGGGAGAGTGACAAGCATCCCGTGTTCTGTCTCTGAAGATACAGCCACCTTTTGCCCTCTCTTCCAAAAACATCTAATATATGTCCCCAAGCTCTCTCTGAAGCAAATTAGGTTAGCCATTCCTCAGCTACTTCCACCACCCCCTTGAAAAACAGGCCCTGAGATGTTCTTCAGGAGGACCAGAGAGGTTTGATTGCTGCTGCGTCAAACAAACTCCTTTTTTTCCCCAGTTCAAGGGATTTTGGCTGAGAGCAAAGCCCACACTAACTGCAGACCAAGGACATGCCTGCAGTGCTCATGAGGAACAAACCAGCCACACAGGCAGACACCACTTTGTTGCATGCCAGATTCCACTCACACCACACACACACAGCCAAGCTATGTCTGGTGTGTCTGCTGGACGGAACAAAAATGTACTTTTGCTTGCTGCACCCTGCAGAAGGTAGAGTGAAAGAAGAATTGCACCCGTAAGTGTAAAGGCTTAGGGTCCAACCAGTTTCAAAGCCAGGATCTAAAAAGAACATAAAAAGAATAGGAAAGGAAGTGCCAAAAATACAGCGCAGCTTAATTTGAAAAACAGCAGCCAATAGTGTCAGTGATCAGCATAGTCTGTCCATGCTCAGTTTTATTTTTCATTAATTTCCAAGGGGAATACCATAGCATGATGAAACCAGAGATCTAAGAGCTCGGGATCTAAAATTATTTGACACAAAAAAATTCCATCACCATCTCCATCTCAGAGAAACTAAAAATCTGGATTTCCAGAACTGCTAAATTAAACCCTTTTGCAGCAAAATTCTGATTTACTGCTCACAGTTGTACTATTCTTTTCTACAGTCAAGCACAGCATTGCGGCAACTATTCTTTGTTGACTCTAAAAGCACCATTTCTCATTAACACTGGTCAGTGGATCTCTCACTTTGAAGACCAAAGTGAGCATGGTCATTTGATTCACATGAAAAACAATCATCTTTGCCTTCAAAAGGCATTTAAAGTTGGAAATCAAGAGAGGCACCTTGTCATAATGAAAACTTTTAGAACATTACAATCAGTTTCAAAGAGATTTAAAAACTATCTACTGCAATTCCCTATGACTTTTTTCCTTTACTTATAAACTTCAGTGTTTCATAAATCTTACTGTTTTGCTAAAGCCAAAAATTTAACACCATTACGTATTACTCCATAAAATAATATAGCTAGCCCATCACTTCCACAGCATAGGAAACGAACCATAAAGTAGTAACTTGGTCTTTATGAGAATCTTTTAAGAGAGCACAGCTTTTCCACAGCAAAGACTGTCAGCAGCAAAACTGCCATTTACACCGTACTGCTGCTTTAGCAGGATTTCCTGCCACAGCAAAATATTCCTATTTTGGCCATCACCAGGAATAGGCAAGCTCTGCTTGCTAAAGAACAGGCTTTACGCCATTTCATAACTTAGCCACCACAGTGTGGGATACTTTAAGTTCTCTCCTGTTGAGCATTGTCCTAGCACTGTCACATCCCACCCTCACACAGGCTACAGGACACTTCGGAGCAGATTTCTTCCCTGTAAGCACAAAAATGAGACTTAGAACAGCCATAAGGAAGACTAAGTACCAACACCAGCCTCATCACCCAACGCAGAGCCTGCTCCACACAAACCCCTCCCAAAGAGTTGCCCCCTCCCACTGAGAATCTGCCACCACACACGCCACCTGAAAGCAATCACAGCCAACCCCCACGGCAAGGAGAAATGAGTGCTCTGAAACGCAGCACTGCAATGAGATGCCCGAGAGTCAAGTTATGCAGGACCTCCAAACTGCACCTCTCCTTAGCAGGTCCAGTGAACAACTCCACCACCTAGTACTGGGAAAGCTGTACTGAAAAATCATGCCGAAACGTGTTACAATTTGCACCTGTGAAATGCAACCTTGTGAAAGGCACATTCTGTCCCTTCCCTCCTTATTTTTCACACATTTATAGAACTTTTAAAGACAGAGGTAATCTTAAATCTATCCTCTTCCTCAGAAAGCAGGGCATAAAATTGCTATTAATAGTACTCATTAACTTAATGTGTGTCTGAAATTGTGGGCAGCAAGCAGTGGAGGGTCCAGCGTGTTCTCTGCAATTTAATAACCGCTTCATACCCTGATGCAACACTCCCCAGGGCGGGAGTTTGCACATCTTGGCTTCACATTTGTTGCTAGAGGCACAGATTTTCCCCCTGCTGCCATGTTGCTAGTAGGAGCTCAGACAACTGGGCAATCTTAGCTCTGTGTCCACAGCAGTTTAAGTATCTACTGCCTTTGGGCTTGCATGGAGGGGACAGTGCCCATCACCACCGCCACACTCCACCATCTCCGTTCTACAACAAACAGGGCTCTGTTCAGCCCATCATTGCGTGACCATCCCACTACAAATATTTTCCATAAATATGCTAAAAGAGTACAGCCCACCCCCAGTACAAAGGTGGAAGCAACTGGCTGTTTCTCTCTCCCCCAAGTGGTGGGGTGATAAGCGCACAGAGCCAGCAGCCACAGACACAAGGGAGAAAGGCAGGGACAGCAACAGACTCTTGACTACACACATTGCTGCTTGCTTTTTAATTGCCTCTTTTTATTTGCTTTTTATTGCTGCCATTTAATTTTTTTTAATTGCTTTTTTACAAAGCCTTATGGCACCTCCACATCTCTTCAAGCACTGCCTGTGCTCCTCTCTTACTACAGAGGGATCTCACAGCTATACGAGAAGCAGCTCCCGAGGCAGTGGGAGCTGATGAAGCCCAAGGGGGAGATAGCAACCTCCCAAGGCGGCTTTCCCTGCAGCGCAGGCATTCACAAGGGCTCCCCCGTATGGACTCTCTGGTGCCTATGAAAGGTTGCAATCACCTCTAAGTTCTCTCAGGGGGACAGCAATGGCTTCTCCACCCTTTTGTTGGCTTTCATAAGCCTTGGCAAAATCCAATTACATTGAGTACTTTCCTCCCACTGTCACACTTAACTATAAGTTGGACAACAGATGCAAAGAGTTTTCAGGCAGAGAAGACATGCTGACACAGTAGCAGGTCTGATCAAACAAGCTCTGAGTCCTTAGAAATCACGTTATTTTTTACTTGTATTAACTCTCTTTTCGCTGCTAGCTTAACCTTTTAAATGTCAGTGTTATTTGACTCTTCCATGAAGTCTTTCCTATTTCTAGGTACAATGTGAGAATCAGCACTTGATTCGCATCACTTTGCAATGCCAAAACATGTTTAAAAATAACTGGGTACTAAAACATTTCCTTTTACACGAAGGCTTATAAGCCATCCCTCCTGTTTTAAAATTAAACCTAAATTTCAGATCTAAGCAGTCGTAAGTCACATTTACAAAAAGCGGGTACATGTAAAATATGCAACATTGGCTGCAAGTGGCTACAGACCGGTGCCAGTTTAGAATATTTATGCAAGACAAGAATAGACAGAGGGAAATAGCTCTCAGGCCCCACCAAAGAACATGCCCTTTCCCAGGCCCTGTGTTTTGCTTAATGTTCAGTTTATAATCATTTTCCAATCTGCTGGAGGCTGGTGGCCCCACTGCTAGGGAGGGGGCCTCCATTGCCTCCTTCTAAAGCAAGGTATGCTGGTCAGGGATTTCTCATTTCCACTCCTACTTTGTCTCTCACACTTCATTTCCCCATCAAAAACATACTCTGAACCTTTTAATGTCATGGTTTTTCCATCTGACCATGATATCCTCCCCAACCACTACAGCATAACCAAACACCAGTGTCCTCACTATCCTACCTGTGCTTGATATGCTTGTTGTCCTCAAGCATGACAAAGAGATGTCCACAAAAGTGGTAATTTTAAAGCATGTTGTCTCCCACGTGGCAGGAGGCTATTAAGAAGAGTCCTATCCACACTCCTCCCTCTCTCCCAGCAACACCTCTAGCAGATGCTTGCATTGCTCCCCCGAGGTTTAGCTCTGGAAAAGGCTCTGCTCTCCATTAAGGTTGCTGCTCCCCCTGCTTTCAAGCAGCAAGAGGTGCACAAAGTCCAAAATAACAGCTCCACCCAGCAGGAGCTGCACCCTGAGGTCTCTACGCAGGTGCCCTGCAATAATAATAATATAACTATCAACCCATATCTAATGTCATTTTTCATGGAAGAGTGAAGTCACGGACCTGCAGGGTCTCCCACGGGTAACATTTTAGTGTTTACAGCTACCTCCTTCCCTCTTCCCCTCATTTGTGCCTACTGCATCAATCAGCCCAAGAGACATGGCGGAGTGGGTGCATCCACCAGCCAGCAAAGGCAGATGAGGGGCCCAGGACACCCCAGCATTAGTGTAGTCACACTGACAAAAAGTGATCACAGAGGAGCGGGTGGGGATAGCCAAGACAGACACGGGTTTTGATCTTGCATAGCTTACCATGCGCTGCACCATTTTTTTTTTTTTTAATATTTTTTTTTTCCCCTTCCTGGGAGTCTAAATCAAATTGAGCTCAGATGTGCTGGGTGATGCTGCCCTGGTTATGTCTCCTCTACCTTACAATAAGCTCTTAGTGAAATGCTGTGACTGGAGAGGGGAATGCTATTTTAAATTTAGAGGTTAGCAGCCTAAATGAAGTAGTTAAAAGAATAGCGTCCTGAAGGCTCTTTAGCAGGTAGGTAGATACTTAAATGATTTATTGTAGATAAACCAGTCAAGAATCAGTTTCTGTTCTCAAAAAAACCCATTGCGATGTTTAAGGCTGAAAAAAAAATCTAAACCAGGATGGATTGGGTATGGATGTTTCAAAATGAGATATTCTGATTTTATTCAGCTAAAATCAAATACAGGAAGCTAATCACACAATTTTTTTGCTAAATAATGTGGTTGTTTTTTTTTTTCAAGATCCATAATTTCACAGGAGGTGTCTTAATTTTGATAAAATTGCATTTTTTTCCTACCCTACAGAAAACCTTTTCATCAGAAGTTTCCCGAGGAAGTCGAGCTGTAATACTGGAGAAACCTTCCACTTGGTAAGAGCCTCATCCAAGGCCACCAGGGATGCCTCCTACAGCGGATACCAGTGTTTGCTGGGAGCATTGCAGTTTTGTCTTTAAGCTGTCAGCACACTCTTGGCAGACAGCTATTGTGTCTGCATCAATACAGCTGCTATCTGATAATCCAAATCCCACATTGTTTCCAAAGGAAAAGCATGCTTCCCTTCTTTCTTCTCATTTCCTGAAAAAAAATCCTATTCCCCTATTCAAGAATCTAACACTCATTTATCCATTAAGTTGTTTGAAATTAACTATTCTGCTCGGAGTTCATATACTACCTTACTACAGAATAAGGGTTTTTCTGTATGTTGGACAAGATCTCATTCCCTAAGGCTACTGCTCATCCTGCAAGCCTCCCGCTTGCATGTGACAGGCTCTTCCTCCCTGTCCTATGCTCAGATAGGACTATCTGAAGAACAAGTGTTGGTCCTGACTCACATATTCCCCTCTCGAGTGTCATGCTTTGGCTGGCGCGGCCAACCACCATCAGCCACAGCATGTTGCCTCCGGTTGCCTCAGGGACATGGAGCCGTGCCCGTCCTTCCAAGAGGAAGTTGGAAGGGTAGATGAGGTCATAAACAATGACTACCTTGTAAATTTTAGCAGCGCAATTATGCACACAAAATACTAGTTTTGAGGGGGCTACACAGCTGCTTTATAGGAACCCTTGTGCCTGATGAGCTGATGTGTCCCGCTCCGACACACTGTGCTTATTAATATTTTAAAACAGCCAGTAAAGAAGCCTCAGTGTTATAGAGGAGCACTGATAACACATCATTCAGACAACTATTGAGTTTGCACAGACACTTTAAACCATTCACCCACAAAACATCTTGTCAAAGCAGCTTCTCGGCGCAGGTCAGATGCTGAATGGGAGGCACATTCCATCCCATAAACATTTAAGCCACCAGTAATTCACTTATCAGAGGCCATGAGGGCCCTTTGGTCGGCTGGTGCCTCCTCCGAACAGACGGGCAGTGGGAGTGGGTTTGTCGGTATGCACCAGGCATTTCAGGCATGAATTCCAGCCTTCTCCCAACGTACCTCAGTATGTGGGCACATCCAGCCAGCACAGAGAAAGCCTCACAAACTATCTCCATGCTCTGAGAACGTGGGTGGTGCTTGTAGTCAAAACAGAGGCAGCATGAACAGTGATAACATTAGTATTACAGAAATCTGATAACCACATTACTGAAGCTTACTAAAAAGCCCACAGGGGCAGTTTCATTTCTGTGGCACACTTTGCCCAAGCTAGAGGAATAGATTGGCTCCTATTCAGGACTTTCCCCTGGGAAAAGCCACAAGCCTGCCGCATCCCCACCTTTGCACAGACACAGGTTCTTGACAGTCTCTGAGTGCATGAGAAGATACAGCTTATCAAAATCCTACAGGTTGTCTGTAGATATGATGCAGAAGTAATTGTTAAAATCACTAGCTTCAGGCAGTGGCCACAGGGAGTAAAACAAGACACCATTTTAAGGTGACTTTGACTATATTCCCCTCTCATTCCTTCACTCACCTCTTCTCCAGCCACCTCAGGACTTCATTCCGGAGCAGGCTCCTGAACAGGTCATCACACATTTCAAAGTCATAACAATCATACAGCCAAGTGAAATCAGTCCTCAGCAGTCACTTCCACTAATATCAGCTCATCATCATGCAACAGTGGTGTAAAACCAGCACCAACTGTGATGAAGAACTCTAGCAAAACTTCAAGACAAAGTCCTTAATCCTGGTGTGGAGCCTGAGAGGCCTCGAGCATAACTTGAGACAGTCCTGAACCACCTGCAACTCCAACTGAAGACGTTCACTCCTACAAATATTCAAGTATACCTGGGCACCGAAATAAAAAATAAAAAAAATCAGTGGCCAAAAAAGTTATGCTGCCCTTGGACATGCAAATGCATTAGAGTAAGAATGCCAGCACTTGGCTTTTAAGGAGCTCTTTCCCCTCTGGCTTTCAAAACCATTTAAAAAAAGACTGAGAACGTCCTTCACATCAAAAATAACAGAGGTTTTGTAACACTTCACATGTTCAAAGGTCTGCCAAGACTTTAATCCACACAACACTTACAGGAATGAATTTTCTCCTCCATCCCACCACAAAGTACAAATATTCACAGAAGTCTGAAGGCAAGTCTCCTTAATTTCAAAATCCTTCTCTTCTTTTCATGGAAAATATTTTGAACAGGGAGAGCAAGAAAAACCCAAAATAACTGTCCAGGAAGAGTTTTCCATTTTCATGTGAAACTTTTTAGTTTTCAGTAACATCCTTTCCTGCAAGACTCCTCTCACAAGAAAATTTCAACCAGCTCTACTCAAAACATTTGTACAATCCAGGTGGTAATATCTATGTGGCAAGTTTAAAATGTTATGGAAAACAGATATCAAGACAGCATGTTGCATTCATGGTGCAACTGACCCCTCATCTCCTCCTATTCATGATGCAGCTGCACTGACATGCACCATGCCATCAGCATGCCCGCAAGTTCTTGTGGCTGTTTTGTTTTTGCCATCTCCAAAAAGATTTTAGATGATTCACATTTTCATCACCTGCATAGTAAGCTCATGAAGCAACAGAGCTCAAGATATGTGTTCCTAATCAAAGTCTCACTGGGACCTACCCTCTCAGCCTTTCCTCCATGATTCACCCAAAGGCCCACTTAATAGAAAAGTTAAACTTTTGCTGTTTTTTCTAAGTTGTTCCGTTTGTTTGGTTTTTTTTTTTTGGTAATTTGATGAGCAGAGAACCATCTATAAGGACTTTGGCCTGCAATTACTTCTGAGGAGCTAAATCTCTTTGTTAACTAGCATGAGGATGTAGCTTGTATTGATCCATCAGCAGTGCCCAAGCAACCAGTAGGAGCTGTTTCACTGCCTACACCTTTTTCCTGACATCTACTCCGGGCCTGACAGCTCCCCGAGAGCCTCTGGCCATACCCTCCCTATGCTCCTGCAAGAATTCCGCAACCTTGTTCTTAGATTTAAAAAAGTGGTTATAGAGTTAATGCTTTATGCAACACATGCTTTAATACATCCGTTCTTCTCCATTACTGTCCACCTTACGCTTTTCACCTCAGCCCAAGCATCAACAGGTTTCATGCCTAACAAAGCACCAAGGGGCAATATTTTAGTTACAACACTTGTGAACAGGTAAATAAAGTGTGCAGCCAGCAAAGGTTTTTTAATCTGATACCACTCCTTTCCCAAGAGCTACATTTTTATAAGGCACACCTCAATTGTATCACTTGACCAATATCAGATGCTAAGTCAATATTTGTTCCCTAAAACTATGCATATTATTTGGCCACATTTTGTCTATTTGTATTTTTCAGATGGAGAATAGTTGCTCACAGGAAGGAAACTACTAAAAAAAGGAAAACTATAGCAAAAAAGAAAGAAGATTACATACAATCTCAGCTCACAAAAGTTACTCAACTCTCGTTCTTTGGCATACTTGGTTTCATTTCAAGTTGTTGTTTTAGACGACTCCAGCTAACTCATACCCAAACTACTTCTCACCGAAATCAAAACAAGCTTCATCGCTGTCAATGTCAAGACATCCCCCCCACCTCCCAATGCAGTTGCTGTCAAAGTCACAGAGCTTGATGCTGAAGGGCCGCTGCATGCTTGCCTTTTTCACTTGAGGGACGTTGGGAATCTGTAACTCTGCCAGAAAGCAGACTCATTTGTTATTAACACAGCCCATATTTAGCCATGTCTCTCTGAAGTAAAAAGCACATACTTTATTCTTAACAAAGCCCCATCTCCACACAGCTGAATCCCCGGAGACCACTGGATCCCATTTTACATGGCCAAATAAGGTAAAGCAAGAATTTGAAAAATGCAAACCTGGCCTGAAATCACCCACAACTTTCAGGAGCTATTTTTGGATTTTAATCTTTTGTTAAACAGGCTGCAAGGCCTTCTTATTACTTTGCATATTTAACTTCCAAAAAAGTATTTTAGAACACAAGTGAACTTTAAAGAGATGAAGCGGTGGGAGACCAGGACTGAGAACAGCAATGGGAAGCAATACTGAAGCTTCACCCAAAATAAAAATGGTGTGATTTGCCAACAGAGAATGAAAGGACATTCTCCAGAGCAGAGGCAAGCACGCTTCTGAAACACACACAGGAGGGAATGCAGTAGGCTATGTAACATACTGAATGTCCCTGAGGAATTTTAATTCTAGCTGCTTGTTGAACTTCACTAACTTCCTTCTGAAGGAGTAACCAGAGTTGTCTGTCTCTCTAACAGGTTAAACTATTAGGCATTTATGGGAGAAAAGGTGGGATGAATATTCTGGGACTACATGTAAAATATCTTCTTTGTACACGTTTCCTACAGAGGAACTCTGAGTTGGTTTTCTTCTGTGCTTCTTCAACCACGAATACATTACCTCTTCTATGCTTCACAAGCTGCCACATCCGAGAAGCATACATCTGTTTCGTGGGAACCAAGAGATCAAGATCCCTATTATGAATGTGCATTGAAACTGCAAGCATCTGGGACACTGGAAAAGCAAGTAGCTTCCTACCATTCCAGTTGCAGTACAGGTATGCTGGAGTTACTTAGCTTTACATACAAGTGCAAGAAAATCACCACAGAGACAATGAACACCTGGATCAAATCTTCTTTCAAGAGGGGTGGAAGAAGCATAAGTTTCTCAAAAAGCTGAAGGTGAAAGCAGAAACTCAGAAAAATTGATTTTTGCTACTTTTTCTAGCTTAGTGAGGAGTTATAAGAAGGCATCATGGGCATTGTGTGACCAAGAAGCTTCTCTTTGCTTCCCTGAGAAATGAAGACGTGGTCATACCACAAAGCATTTTCTTTTTTTGATCATCATCAGTATAGTGTTCCATAAGGTGACTAATGCTGACTCAGCATCTCACTCAGCTGACTAATTTTTGTGGAAGCACCATACCATTTGAGTTATGTCAGCACACTGCTTGTTGGTCTCATGTGGATATTGAGGAAATATCCTGTATCCATGCAGAAAAAGCAGTTGAAGGTCATTAGGGAAAAGAAGCCATTATTTACTTCCAAAAAATCCGTGCTCTACAGGACATTAGTGACTAAAACTGTTAATGTGCTAACTAATCCTTTTAAGCATTGTCATATTAGCAGCATTCAGCCTGCTTGCCCAAATTAAAGGTGAAAGAGCAGCTTTAAAGGTTCTCTTTCCCAGAAAATGATTCAAAATAAAGTTTAGCAAAGTGTAAAACCAACAAGTTTGAAAATGAGAAAGATGTAGCTTTTGCCACATAGCATACAAGACACCAGGGACATAGGCCAGGTTTTCCAGGGTCACTGTGTTCAGAATCCCAAAACTGCAGACCTCATCATACTGTTTGGTACCTGAAGCCAAGACCATAGCCTAAAGCAAAGAACCAGCAGGACCATCTAGGTTTCAAGCGATTAAAAGACTCAAGAGAAAACTCTAATCCAAACTCATGAATTTTGGATAAGTCAACATAGGAGGAATTTGGAAGTTCTTCCTCTGTGGGCAAAATTATATTGCACGTCATGTGGGCCCACTTCTGTTGGTCATGCCAACATGAGATTTTAGGAGTAGGTAGGAGCTAATAGATTTTGAAGCAGCATGACAGGTGATTTTTTTTTTTTAATAGTCAAAATTGTGAAACTGAAAGGCCCCAATCTGAACACTGCCTGATTTTGGGGTCTTCCTCAACCACAACACTTCTCAGTTTGAAGAATACTGTAATGCTCTCTAGATAAAAATTACTGCAGTGATTTTAATAAAGCTATGAGTCTGAATATCATTTTGAGAATTGGAAGGCTCAGACCTAACTTTGCAGTAGATTTCAGCCCTGTCCCACTCAGTGTGGGATTAGGAAACAGAGACACAGAAATCCCCCCCCATCCAGCCCTGTGTGATGGAGACACCTCCTGCCTTCTGAGCTAATGCTGGTATGAAGCACTGGGTCCCAAGGGTCATACAGACCCTCTCCCTGCTTCTGGGACCTTAGGGTCTTGGCTTACTGCATCCTCACCCAGCAGGGACATAGCATGCCAGATTGGCCAGGACCCAGCTCTCCTGCCCGCAGCTGGGATGGTGACCTGCAGAGCAGGGCTCCATGGGGAGGCCCAAAAGCTGCACCTTTGCCAGCTGGCTGACGGCCAAGGCAGCTCCCTCGCCAAGCCAGAGCAAGGAAACACTATGGAGGCTCTGAATGCAGCTTGAAATGAGATGTAAATCTATAGAAGCTTCCTCTTTTTTTTTTTTCCCCCACAAGGTTTTAAAACTGAGCATGGTCCTGTAAAGCTCTTCACATCAGCTGGGTAAAATTTGTACGCTTGCCTCTAATGTAGTGGAGCTCAGGGGTGGAAATAAGGTTGAGCTCATGATTTTGTTTAGGTTTCAACTCGCAGCAAACCAAAACTAGGACACTTCTTGTGAACTGAAGGCCCCAGACGTGTTGGAAAGCTTTAGCCACAGTCACCTTATATTCTGGAAGCATTTGTTGGTGGTTTTTTTTTTTTTTTTTAAAACCGAGTCAAGCTGAGGAAGACAACCATGCCATAAATAAGGCTTCACAACAATCAACAGTTGTTTCACTACTTAGACTAACTCAGGATTTAAAAAAAAAAAAAAAAAGAAAGGCCATGTGAAAATACAGATTCTATATAGAGAGAGACGAGAGAGACTTAGGAGACAGGGAGAGAAAAAGTGACTTGGACTTATCCAGATATCACATCAGGCTCCAGGTCCAGGACACAGTTGGGCAAGGTTTCCAGCAGAACCAGGCTCTACCACATGCAACCATAAGCTGCTGTTATGGAAGGAGGCTTGAAGAGGGAGCAGGGGGTGGAAAGTGTTTGGGCAAGAAGCAGCAGAAAAGTTTTCCTATAGCTGGTCACATCTGGAACCTTCCCAGGTATGTGCCACCAGCAGCCCCACGGGGTGCCCATAGAAAACTGCCTAGCCCAGTTCTTTGATTTTCATTTCGTATGCTACCACTCCACATACAACCCTTCCCAGGAAAAACCACGTAAAAACAGGATAAGATCAACACAAAAAGCCCAAGCCAATGCTAGTCCTACTTCTGCTACCTGGAGTGAATGAAATTAAATAGAACTTTGGGTACATTTTCTATCTGTGTGCTTCAGTACAGTGCAGAACAAAAGGCAACTTTATGTTTAAATTATTCTCTGAAAAGCCTGTTCTTTTCATCAGGAGGAAGGAATGGATAGAAGACACATTTTCAAATGTTGCATTGGGACCAGGGCTATACACATGCTTAAAGTTCAGGACACATTTATATGACAGGCTTGGGAGGTAGACGTCTGAGGCAGAGATCTGACAACTTTTTCCCCATACCCAGGCAGTCTAATGCTCTGTGTGCTTGGCCAGGGCCTGGACCACAGCGTCCAAGTGCAGGTCTTAAGTTACCCAGTCAAAGAAAACAGATTTGGGGTTTGGCTTCATGCACTGTCCAGGCTGAACTTCAGCTGGCTTTGCTCGAGGCCCACCTCCGTTCCCTATCGCTCTCCAGGCTCAGCGCTCACAGGGCTTGTGCTCCTTTCCCTTCACACACTTGGCCCCCTTCGTCCTTGCATTGGGAGCTTGCAGTGAGCACCCTGAGTAACTTCCCCATTGTCTGTCTTCTCGTGCAACTCACAACAGTAACACTCTCCAGAAGAAAATGTGTTTGAAAGAAAACTTTCCCTCTGTTGTTTTCTATCCATCCTTCACAAAGCAGCCATGTGGAGAAAGGAATCAATCCAGGGAAAGTAGTAACACTAGCCAAGAGGTATCATGGATAGGAAAGAAAGAAAACCAGAGAAACAGAGGAGACAAAAGAAAAAAAACAACCAAAACAGTCTTTTGGATGTGGGTTAGTTAGTTTCTGAAAGCATGTTTCTGGAAAAAAGATCTTTAGCTTTGGGCTTGGAGCACATAATGGCCAACTCCCTACATTTGTGCCCAAAGGGTAATCTGGGTCGGGGGGGTCTCAGAGTTGGGGAATACAGGGAGCTGGTGGGCATGGACACCACACCACTGTTCTGAGGTTAGGAATTCAAAGGTCTATGACAAAAGACAACATGGGGAAAAGCTGAGGACTGAAGGGGTTTGCTGGTCCCCTTTGCAGGAAGTTTGGGAAGCAGTACAGCAGCTTGCAGCCATGCTCCTTCTGAGCAGCAGAGAGGCACGCTTCAGTTTGCGGAGCTTCCCAGATAAATTGCAGTTACATACATGCCAGTTTATAGGCAGAGGAAATCCTCCTTTTATGGTTTCCATCCTCCCACTTGTTCCTCCTCCCTAGAAGTTTTCATCCTCTCAGTTGAGCCAAGCATCAAATGGTTTCAATGTGTAGTTATGCTCCGAGAGGGCAGGGACTCTGGGGAAGAAGACAGCGGCAGAGAATCCACGATCATCACCTTTTCTTTTCCCTGTGACTCAGTTGCAAGCTATTCCAACAACAAATTAACTGCTTTCAGTTCACAGCAATTTTTAAATGAAAATGTTTAAAATACTTTTTTAAAAAGTATTTTCACATTCAACTGCAAAGATTAAAGAAAGTAGTTCTTTGTTGGTCACCTAAATCTGTTTTACGAAGACATCTGAAAGGCATTTTATCAGCTGCTGAGCAGTATTTACTCATGAAACTGTTCTAATTGCTTTGGAATGTGCACCCTGGCTGCTGGAACAGCTAGCTCCTACTGATACACTGAGCAAAGTAATACTAGCTCATAGGACATGCCACTTCTATACAGCATTCATTCTTCATTCTCAAGGTAAACAGCATGGAATTTAAAAAAAAAAAAAAAAACAAACAAAGACTTCATAAACGATGACTTCTGCAGAGCTGCCCTACATGTTTAAAAGAGCATCAACTCATCAGCACAATAAATCACTATGACTGAAATCCTCACAGATCAGTAATTTAGTACTAAACCTATCTTGCAGCTGGGAATTGCATGGGTGAAAATTTATTCCTGGTGCCCACTAAATCAGTGCTGGAGTCAATATCTAGGATGGAAGGAGTAGTGTGACCTGGCGACAAGGAAGCCCTGCCGTTACCTTGCAGCCTTGCTCCCTCTTAGTATTCAAGCAGTGGAGGTCTTGGTAGACTATCTACTTAGTCTTGCCTTAAGCTTCTAAAAATGAAGCCCAGGCTCAGTAATAGCTGAGTAAAAAATTTGGTAATAGCCCCATCTGCCTTTAAGGCAAAGCAACCCCAAATACCGAGTCACAGCCTGGAAGGTGCAGTGGTTTGAACAGCACTTGCTCTTTGTCTGTCACAAAATCCTCATGTACTTTACCCAGCAGAATTAGAGAAGCACAGTGTAATTGCTATGATACATGATGCATAAGACATGGAAAATAAAGGACAAATCACCCTGATCCTCCGAGCAGCAATGCAGAAGGGATCCCCCTGTAGATCCTCTTTGGACATATGCCAAAACAAGCCAAGCCAGTCTCATTTTGCTGGGACAAACTTTATAAGCAGACTTGTAAACTGCACATGCTTTGAGCTGGTGTCATCACAGGTGGGAACGTCACATCCCCACATGAAGCATGAGCTGACAGAGTCCTCAGAAAAAGCAGCTTCAGACAAAACCCGGCCAGACTCAGGGATAAATACCCCTGGAAGCTGCTCAGAGCCCACAGGGCTGGCCCTGACAGTCCTTCAGTACCGAGTCATCCAACACAAGATAAGCACTCCAGCGTGAGTGGTGGTAACCTTAAGTTATCTTCTGCAGGAGGCATTGTACATGCATTGAAATCTGTGCTTTGTGCAGACACAAGGGCTGTGGCTTATTAGATATTTTCTAAAAGGACAAGAAGGATCTCCATTTGGGAGCAGGCAGATCTTGGAGAAGGGTGAGGCAGAGTCAGAGGCTCTCAGCTGAGAGGAGAGAGGGCTCTTCTCATTTCTGACTCCTCCAACAAGAAAGCTTCTTGAGTTTTCTCCCTGACATCCCACCCAGGTCTCCTCCGCTCCATGAGGGCACTGTTTGCAGTTCTTTCTGCATCTCCTCTCCAGATCAGAGCTGTACAGGCGGTCCTCAGCCTCCTCCACAGCTGCTGTCGCTTTAGGTCCTGCACCTTTCCTTTCCTGCTGTCAGTCTCAGCCTGCTGCTCTTGCTGACCACAGCAGCAGCTACATGCTCCTCTCCTGTCACTAGGGCAAGGGTAGATGTCTCCCAATTTCCTGCTTTCCCCTGCCTTCCCTCAATCATCCCACAGCTAACATTTTCCTTTCCTTCCCTACAGCTAATTTTTTTTTTTTAAAAAAGAGCTTGTTTGTTTACTTACTGGAAAGCCTTTTTTGGCCTTAAGACAGCATGAACTTCTCCCTGTTCTCTCCTGCTGTGAAGGGACCTGACCTAGAGGAGAGAGCTTTGAGGCTGCAGCAGAGATCTCCCTGCACGACCTTTTTAATCCTTGGCCTCCATTGCTTCAGTCAACACCACAAGTGCCTTCTACTGTGACAATCACCATTTGTTGCTTAGGAATTAAACATTGACTAAACACATCATTCTGCATAGGCCATTGAACTGGAAGAATGTTTAGTGAGCTCAGCAGCTAAAGCTTTATTAACCGTCTCTGGCGATCTTCTTGAGCAAGGCAAAAGCAACACTGCGGCTTGATCTCAAACCCTTTCCAAGCGTTCCTTCTGTAACTCCCACAAAAATGCCCACCCACACCCCCCCCCCCCCAAAAAGAAAATAGTTTGCCAGCAGGTAGATGTTAACTTATCCATATCACCAAGGTATAAAGTTTACAGTTCCACAATTCGCACTATTCCCAGTTCTCTCCAAACAGGTTTAGCACCACTCACAGCACATCTACTACTCCTTCTGCCACACCAGTGAGTTTAAGTGCTGCACTCCAAGTTAAAAGGCAGATTGTTTTCCTTCCTTTAGCATACCTGCAATGTTTAAGAGTGCTCTAGAGCACAGGTCAGCTAAAGGTGTGTTGAACCAGAACAGCTCACAGACAGGACAACAAATGGAGCTTTACCAACACCAGCGAATCTACTCAGGATCCATCCAGCAGGATGATAACAGGAGTCCAAGAGAACCCTGGGGGAGGATATCCCCTCCCCACGTATCAAAGCCAGTGTGAAATGTGTCATGGAGTAATTATATTCTGAGAAGAAGTCTGGAAAGCCTGCTAAGGTACCAGCTTCTTGCTTCTCAGGCACTTAAAAACCAAGCCTGGAGAAAAGTGATACAAGAATTCCTAACATTTTCTGAACTCTTTTTCCTTTACTTGACGCACACAAAAGAGAAAAGCACTAGAAACAAAAGCCCACATTTCCCTCAGACTCAATGCTTATAAATTCTGCCCCCATCAGATCAGGAGGGAAAACTTTGATGAGTGTTAGGTGGTCTTTTGTGGTTGCTCTTCAAGAACACCACCACAGTTAAGAGAACAGCTCTACCACCTCGCTGGAGCTGGACTCTGTCCCGTTCAGCAGCATCTTGCCAATGCTAATAATTTAGTAGGACTGTTAAGTGCTTTTGAAACTAAAAGGCAGCTTTCAACACTAGACCAATCTGCTCTGGAAAGAAAATAGTCAGTCTGAACACTGTCTCAACCTGGAGCCAGAAAGCCATACCTAATCCAATTAAACTCTCTTGCGGAACACAACTACACGTGCCAGCCACCTCTGAGTTAGGAAAACACCAGCATTAATGATGAGACTCACTGAGCAGAGTAGAGGTGTCCTGACCTATGGGAATCCAGCAAGACAGAGACAAGAGAGAGGTCTGAGCACGGGCTTGAAATTCTTCACAGGAGATACTACCTGCTCCTGTCGTACCACACACAGGAGCCTTCTTGAAGAGTAAGGTGTGGTGCCCTGAAATGTTAGAGATTGTATCTTCAAGCATGTTCTTGAGCCTGACTTTGACACTGGGGGTCTGCATTCCCCAGGGAGGTGTGTCACACTTGCGTCTGCAGGAAGAGCCAGGTGGGACATGCACCCCTGCATATCACAGAAGGCATTTGAGTCCATACGTAGGAGTTGGGTTTTGTTCTGCTTAGCCGAGAGCCCGTGTCGGTCCACATATTTGCAGTCCTCAGTACTGCAGTAGGAGTGTCCCTCAAGCTTTGTTGAATGTAGTGCCACACCTCTGATCTGGGCAGGTATAATGATCACCACTGTAATTTTCAGCATATTAGAAGGTACTCACAGTTTCCTTCTGAACAAACATAACAATGCAGTTTTTGGTTTGTTTGTTTTTTGTTTTGTTGGTTTTTTTTTGTTTGTTTGTTTTTTGTTGGTTTTTTTTTTTTTTTTTTTTTACTTTGCCACTTTCAAAACTTGAACTTTTGGCAAGGGGTGAGACCCATGAAGAAAATCCCACCTGTTGGTTCCAGAGGCACAAAGGGTGCATGAAGACCATTAAAGCCACGCAGGCCCAAGCAAAGCAAGACCCCAGGAACAGAACGAGGCAACCGTGTATCTCTAACAATGACAAAGCACATGGTGGAGACCTGGCACACCACACTGGTGAGCCTCTGAATCTACCAGCCTCTGCCCCTTGAGAGGCAGGTATGTCTCTCAAGGTACTGTTCCCCTGCCTATTAAATATTACATTTATTTATACAATTATTAAATATTAAGGACAATAAAAAGGATTTTCCTTCTCATCCGTTCTAAAGCACCCTAACACCAACCACTCACGGCCAGTGGGGCAGGAAAACAGAGTTTTTAAGTTGACTGCTTGTTAGCCATTTACAGAAGCACACACATTTAGTGGGAGCTCCAGTGTCCTCCAGAGGCTTGATTTTCAGCTCATTTCTCTCATTCTCTGCTAAAAGTATTGCTTTAACAGCTTCTACAGCTTCTTCTGCTCTGAGAGTAGTAACAGAACAGAGAACAAATTCACTAGCCAATTCTTTCATTTCACTTTTGGGTAAGCAGAATTTCACTATAATCATGATCTTGAGAAGCCGGTTCCCTGGTGCATGTTATTAACACTGCCTGCATTATCCTTCAGCCTTGGAAAGGGAACAAACCTAGCCCCAAGACAGGAGGAAGGAACTAAATGCAGAAGGGAAATTAAGCTACTCAAAAGTTTTTTCTTGGCAATAAACACAAGAGGAAAAGATTGTAATTATCTAGTTTATTGCCATAATCAAGCAATTTTTTAGTAGTCCAGTTTTTAGTAATTCTTTCCAGGAGATGACAGTCAAATAACCATCTGGGAGCACAATAACCATTGTGCATAAAATCCAGGTGGCATGAAGATGGCACTGCCAAATCTCTTTCCAGATATAGTACTGTGAAAGCAAACTATTACCTGGTAGGAGTTACTAGGATCCTCCAGATTATATGAACTGTTGCTAGTGCAAGCTACCCTTGCAGCAGCCTTGCTCCTCCTTTGGGGACGTATTTCAGAAAACCTACACTGAGTTTCAGATTCATTCTGAATCTTAAAGCCTCGAAGGGTATGTCTGTTTTCAAGTATTGTCAGCATTGTGTATGGGTGCACAGGGAACATATCCAGCATACTGGGGGAAAACAGTCTTGAGAAATACTGGTTCATCACTCTATAAACATGTTTGCAGCGTGCAACAAAGGAGGAAGCCTGGTGAGACAGCTTGTGTCATTCATCCTCAGACAATCCTGTTACTAAGGGCAGTTTTCAAGGCAGATTTATGGAGGGCCAGAAGGGGATTATCTTTGTGATACACACTTTTTGTTGTTGTTTTGGCAATGACCAAAGCACACTTTCCAGCAATAACCACTAGCACACAGGGTGAGTTGACTGCTTCTAATGCTTCAGAGTTCAAATCATGATTCCTTTAAGAAATGCAAAGCTAGAGAAAAAGAACAGTTGGCATTTGAGATATTTAGGCTGAAATACTAGTGATTGTTATTTTTCTCAGGAGAAATGCCTGGCACGTGTATTTTATTTGCTGCCAGTGTAGTCTTTCAAAGGATGCAATTAAGTCAAATTTGGCACTTTTGTAAACGTGGAACTGCATTTAACATATCAGATGAACTTTGTACTGGATGTGATTCAAAGAGCAAACTTTGTGTAATAATTTGTTCTGTCTCAAAAAAAGCCCCAAACCAAAAGAGCCTTATTTTCCATTCCAAAGGGCAAGTTGCAGCACTATCTCTACGGCACACCTTTCCTCCTCCCTTTCCACTGCTCCAGCCTCTCTTTCTGAGGATGCTTTTTGTTTCTCTCACACTTGTGATTTCAGGTTTTGCAATTTCAAGCTGGAAAAAAACCCCAGGAATACCAAAACCCAACCCTTAGCTCGGTTGCTATGAGCAAAAAGAAAAGTGAATACTCAGTAGCAGAAAGTTCAAGAAAAATATTTTTACCATCCTTAATTCTCATTTACACAGACTTCACTAAACAAACAATGTATGTGTTTTTCTCCACCCAGTCTGCAGATGACTTTGATGCAGAAAGGAACATCCCCTCAGGCAGTCTTTTATTTCCATTTTCTTAAAGCCTATTTGCAAGAAGCAACACGATAGAAAACTCTGCTCTCAATTGCTTCTGTACTTTACATTCTCAGATTTTCAACCCAATAGGAATTGGTCTTAGAGTTACAAAAACATCTGAAGTGCCAAAGTCTGTTTGCAGTACAAAGTGAGGGGCTGGGGGGACATGGCTCAGCCTGCTGTTTGTGCCCCTCTGCTGAGCAACACAAACAGTATTTGCTACAAACAGTATCAGAACTTCCTCCTGATTAACCGAGATGAAACACTAAAGGCATCTACAGCTTTGATCAAACACAGAAGTTACCCTTTCAAACCCAAGCGGGAGATACCATCTGGCCTTTGCATGCACCAGTCAAGGTCAGTGTAGGCCATTTCAGTGAAACCCACAAGTCTTCGTAGAAAGACCAACTCATTTGTTGTTCCACATCTCCCAAGTCACCAGAAAAATCTTTCTAAGGTTCTTCCAGCAGCTAAGGTGTCTGCCTCAATTATAAAGGGACAGTCTGCACCAACATGGTGTCGTACAGTTTCCACTTTATGCAACTACAGGCTAGCTACCTCGATGCTCTAGTGCCTGAGGTACCACCAGGTGCTTCCCTTCTTCCACCGAGTAACTGCTCACTGCAGATATGGGAGCACAAAGTCACCCCTGTACCTATTCTGCTTTTAAATTAGAAACCAGGCTAAGCAATAGTATCTTGCAACAAAGCAAGCTGTGTTTTTTTTTTTTTTTAAAACTACTGAAAACAAACAATCACAAAGCTGGCATGAGAAGCATTCACATCTCTGAGGTACTACCTAATTCACAATGACACTGAATTTCAGGCCATAGGTAATTATGCTGAAAACTTTTTAAATTCACAAATCTGGCCATGTAAACAGTTCTGCCACAGGCACACGTTCCCACTGGTTGCTAAAAGGAACAGTACCTACTCACTGAGGCCAAATTTTTGCTGAACCTGCAGACAGAAACCTACACAGCTCAGGTTCCCTCAAGCAGATGCATCATCCTACAGGTCTTCCCCCAAGGTATATTCATTTCTGCTGGAGATATACAAGAACACAGAAAAACAGCCAACCATTTCCTACTTTAAGCAACCATTGCTTTTAATTTAAAGCAAGTGTCTAACTAAGGGAAAGCTGATTTTAAGCACAATCACCTTAACAGCTTATCCATATAGCAAGTTACCTGTTAACGATCCTGGTCACTCTCACTGTCTTCAGACAACTCCACTTTGTCTTGAGTTCAGGCAGTGGCACTGCTACCAGCTGAGTAGAACAGAAACAAGAATCAAACTCTGGATCCCCGAGAACAGCAGCTGGACTCATTAACCAGCAGTTCAAAAGTCAATTAAGTTTCTTTTTCCAGCATTTGCTCACCTAAGAACTTGACAAACTAACCCTGCTTACTACATTTAAATTGGAGAGAGGCTTTTGGGTCAAACGCTTTTCTAGTCTAATGGAAATGGCTGGTGTGTCACCTAACTGATGAGAAGAATCGGTGACCTTACCATTACTCAGCTCCAGAGCCTGCCAGCATTTTGCTCACCTTCCAGCTACACGTGGAACAAGAGCAGCTGGCAGCAGCCACCGGGTTTTCAAGCTGGCTTTCCTTCAGACAGCACAGAAGAGTTTATCCTCCACTGCTAAAAATCTGCATGCAGGTTCAGCAGTATCTCCTACAAGGCAAATACCAAGCCACGTGCAATTCGGGAATGGTTCTGTTTGAACAGCTAATCACAGGTTTGTGGCAACAGCGAAACTCAGTATAAAGGGCGTGCATAAATTTGCCATGGAACATGTGGGGTTTTTTTTGCAGTCTCATTATACACTTCATATAAAGGTATATACTTTGTGCATATATGTGCATGTATATGCATGTGTGCCCTTGTGCAGCATCGCTGAAAGGCACACATACTGAAAAAAAAAATCTATTGAACCCCCTAGGGAAGCAATGTGATGAAATCACGCTCACTCTTGCAACTGAAGTCCCCTCTAAGGTATATGATTCCTGACCTAGGAAACAGTATCTGGAAGGAAAAATAAAAGAGTAATACTGCTACTGCAAGCTATTTAGCCATCAACTTTTTTTTACATGCTGGCATCTTATGCTATTCACATTAGACTTATACTGCATAGGTATATATTCTGTAAAAAGTAGTGGCACGCTCCCTGCCTACAGCACATTTCAGACGAGTTACTGAAACCATCGGCTAACTATGTACGTGAGTCACTGTTAATTTAGTCTGGCTTGTAAACACTTACCTCAAGGTCTGAGACAACAGGAAGGGACACCAGTGATTAGAATCTGAGCTTCCAGCTCTACCTTTAGGATTTAAAAAAAATAAATCCACAGACAGAGCTCCCATCAGTTACCAGTGTCTGAAAACACAAACGAATTCAGGTCATCGATTCCCCACTTCTCCCTGCCCCCGGTACTCCCACATTCTCAAGACAGGCAAGCTGAAAATAACCCAAAGGAAGGGTCTCACTGATCTCACTGGGTTACAAGCATCCAACCTTAGCCCAGGCTCTGGGAATCATTATCAGTATTTTGTTGCCTGATCAAGCGTTACCATGGAACTTCATCACTGTGCTACAGCAGTAAAGGCAGCACAAAAATTGTACTTGCCTTTCAAGATGCACGGATCCAGTTGTATTAGCATGCTTTAGCCCCAGTATGTTCAGGCAGAGATGCAACTGTGCATGCATGCGACTGCAAGCATACCGAGTTTTCTAATCACCTTGCACTATTACCGCCACAGAGAGGTCCTCAGCATGTCTTCAAAATAAACATGTTGTCCAGATCTGACTACCCAGGGTACATGCAGCAAGACATGAGACCTCAAAAAAACCTCTCAATGACACCATTCTGCATCAGAGAAGTAACTGAGCTCAGCTGATGTCAGACTCACAATGTAATCTTTGTTTATCAAAACAGTCAGCATTACAGAACATGCAATAAGGATGATTAACTCAAGTTGTACTTTTATTTTCAGGATTAAAGACCCCAGTGACACAGCTGCAGAGTAAAACAAAGAAACAGATGTTAACCCCAAGTTTATCTGCAGTTCAGATGAGGCATCCTGGTTTTACAAAACTGAATTGGACAATGTGGGTAAAGCACAAGCTGCCAAGAGAAAGAAGAGAAGCTGCACAAAATACAAATTGGGAAAAGGTAACTCTTCACCTGGTTCCCTCTGCCCACTTCCAAAGAAAGTATAAGTAGTACAAATAAAATCCAACTCCAAAATAAATTTGACATTGAGCAAAATCAAAGAACCATCAAAAATATTTTTATATAGAATGTACTGATCAATACTTTTTTAGAATTCAGAATACATTGCAGTTCAATTTAAGTTAGATACAGAGGAAGTTTTCACAGGTCTAACAAAGGGTAAGAGAAGTACTGTTTCAATGAACACCACAAAATACATAAATATTCAGGAATATAAAATATAATTAGATTCAGCAAACAGTTCTAAAGCTGACATTCCTATTCCAGTCCCCACAATTAAAAGCTAAATCTTTTTTACTTGGTAAGACTTGCAGAGAAATAAATATGCTTACAGAAGTACACAGACTTCATCAACAAGACAGATATATTGAACCAGTGGGACTGATTTTTTTAATATAAAATAGAGACTGAATTAACAACCTAAACCAAACAGCTAATAGGATTACCATTGGAAGGTATGACTAAGCCCAACATACATGTCCTTAGCATAAAATTTGCTCTTCACATATGCTCTGGCTATTCTACCCATCTGTTGGGTCAAAAAACAAAGTTGGAATAGGAACTTATCAGACATCCAGAAAAGAAAAAAAATTTTCCCCTGCTGAAAGAACTACACATTGACCTGGTATGAATTTTGAAAGAAGTTTTGGATTAGTTCTGTTCTTCACATTAGACAATCTCTCTGTGCTCAACCAACCACTGAAAATTTGCCTGCGTTTTTGTCCCAGACAGTGGTCCTCTGACCAATGACTTTGCTCATTAGTATTTGGTAACAATATGCTTAAGACTAGATGAAAGTCTTATTAAAAGTGCATATGGACTCTTTATTAAATATTATATTCAAGTAAACCTCAAGTCACACATGCTCTGTCAGACTTCCATGGGTAATCCAATTTTAAATCAAAACAGCTATGTCCTCTATTTATCTCTAAAAGTCCTAAACCCTGGTCTGTTAGATGATAGATACAACAGTGAACTTTGACACCTGAGGAAAGTACACAAAGTAAGTATTTCCAAAGGCTTAGCCAGATGAAAACAATACATAAGCATCTTGGCAGATGCCCTAATTGTTTGAGCCAAAAATCCCTGCTCAGAAGTGCTCCTTCAGCTTTACAGCACAGGTGCTTTCTAAACTGCAACATATAAACTCAGTGCCAACACAGCAGAAAACAGCACATGTCAGGAGCAAAGACACTATTTCCCAGAGTTGTTCCTTTCTTCTCCAGAGAATTTATTTAGCAGAAAAGGGCCCTTTTTGCAGTCAGCATTTCTGCTCTGGAGACTCCTAGTCTTACATCTCTCACTGACCACAGCACCCCTGAAACTTGTCTTGCCAGAGCTGCCTCCAGTGGGATCCTCTCCATCACAGCAAAGCACACGCAAGTGTGCTGGTATTCCTTCAGTTCTTGAGACAAAATGGGACAGAAGGAATCTGTCTTTTGCTCACAACAATCAACATTATGACTCCCACCTCTGCAGTTAAATATATTACGACAGTAGTTCCCAAATAGGAGTGGAAAGATTGATAGTCTGAAAAATCTAGTAATAACTCCTTTGTTTTCACATACAAGCAAACAACAAGATGCTAAGAACCTCATATATGCTTCCTAGCAACATTCTCCCTGCTGCTTCCCATCAGGGATACATACAGAGGTCTCCTATGCCTCAGGTATGTCCTTGGATTGCACATGGCAACAATCAGTGCCAGGAGAACAGGCATACCACCAGTGTGCTTGGCATTCAGTGAGTGCACATTAGGAAGAGAAACAAGTCAGAAAATGTATAAGTAACCTGAATTTGTAATAACAAACCATGCAAGTAGTTATTCAAGAACATGCAATTCAAGTAAGTATTTTGCCTCAAGCAGCTACTAGTTTCCTGGCTTTTCTTCTCCTAGCACCTACAGAGCAGGTAAGTCCTGAGAACAATTCTTCTAGGAGAGTTTTCCATCTCACCTGTTAGGAAGTGAACCCTACTGCTTTGGGAAGATACAAGCAGGACAATCATTGTATTCAACAGATGCAGGTCTACATCAACAGCGAGGAACCCCCCGCCTTCTCCTGCATTCATGCCAATCTATTTTCCTCAAGCTCATACATACATGACTTTGCAGGTTGTTAGCTGCTCTATACTCAGCTGCAGCCCACTCAGAGGCCAGACTCTCAGACAAGTTTCTCAGCAGGGGCTGCAGCCACTCACCTGCCAGACCTGCTCCACTCTGTTGCCTGAAACCTGGCTAAACACTACCACACCTTCAATATGGGCACTGCAGGCAAATTACTGACCTACTTCCTTGATCCTCCCTTCCTGCCCAGCTCACCTTTTTATTTTTATAATGCTGGAAAATAATGTATGCAGTCCTAAGTCCAAGCCTAGATGATTTCTGTTTTGCAGAGTGTGAGGATATCTGGATATGTTGTGGTGCCGTGTCAGACAGATAAGCCTATTGTACAGGTAGCTTTGGCATGGGCTATAATGCGTAGCAGAAGGAAGGTAGTTCATATTGTTTAGGATGGTTTAGGACTACCCTGAAACCATTTCTAAATATCAGCATTAATTTTGCCCAGAGTTATCCACAGGAGATACCCTGTTGCAGACAACTGTATCTGCCAACTGCCCAACTCAATAGTGAGACCTTCAGGTTCCTCACATAGAGGCATAACATCAAGCACTGCTCTGAAGTGACACACAACTCTTTAGACAGGCCAAACTTACGGAAATCTGGATTTTTTCCTTCCTCACTTTATTAATCCTAAAGCTATTTTCCATTTCTTTTCCCTCTGCTAACACTCTTAACACCTAGCATGCTGTTATCCTATTTCAAGACGCAAGAGCTAACAGCCAATGTGTTAAAGAAACTTCTGAGTTTGTAGTTAAAAATATCTAACCAAAGCCCTGAGTTACAACCATCACATCTCTATTCAAATAAATACAACAAAGGACTAACACCACAGTCATTACTGTGCACGCGCAATATAAATATTGGTTAAGCCTGATAAATCTCTTTTGAGGTAGATATATACAGTACAATATATTAAGGGTCTAATGCAAACATCATACTCACTGCACCTTCTCACCTTGTCCTCCAGTTCTGCAGAAAACCTTGCAAACATTTCAGCCTCATCAGCATTCAAAACAAGTTTTTCCAAGTTCTGAGCTCTAAGACAATTTGCAGCTAAAAGACCACTGAAACCAAACCCATACAATTAACAGTCATGGAGTTTCATTTGGGGCCATGAGAGAAGTAGGTTAACACAAAATTCAGCTAAGGAAAACCTAGGTATTTTAAATAACTCTTCCAACAAAATACTTTTGTTCACAACAGGTTCCAACAGTTTCATCAACAAGAAAAAAATACCAAAAATAATATAAACCTTACGCTGGGGTTTTCAAAGGAAGTTTTAAACCAGAATTTTGAGCCTTAGTTCCCAAAAACTGATTTTCATGACCTGCCCCCCATGACCAAACACAAGAGGAAAGGAGAAAGACAGCTTAAGAAACACACACACACCCCCAACTCCCTTAGAAAAAGGATTCACTTAAAAAAAAAATTGAAGAACTCCAATGAAAACCATGCAACAAACAGATAAATCAGATTACAGTCTGCTCAGAACTTGGCCAAGGTTCACAGGGAAGGTTTACAAATCTTTAGATAAACTTGTCCCAAGTTCAGAGTTTGTAACAAGCAAAGAGGTTTTGGATTTTTCTGGGCTGTCAGATGGTGATGGCAGACACAGCATACAATAGCAAAATAAATAATAAATCTGGAAATTCACTTTACTTTTGAATAAAATAGCTATAAAGATGACCCATTCTATTATAAATAGCTTAGAGATTAATACAAATTCATAATCACCAAGCAATTAGTGCACCAACAGTTGCTTTAGAAAGATGACTGAACAGAGAAGTATCTGCTAATTAGTCAACTTTTGTGTTTTTTTTTCCTAACCAAAGATAAATCGGACTGCAAGACTGCTATCAGCTAGTCAATTAAGTGCTGATAAGTACCAACATGTGACTGCATTGGCTCAAGCACACATGGTCACTTTTTGTTGTGAATAACACAAAACAGAGTATGGCTACAGAAAGGAGCAGCACTGACACCTGCCTGTGTTTGTGTGATTATTGCTTACTTTATCACAAGTGGGTGCAGGCTGGGGAAAATTCTCACTCATCACAGTGGCTCTCTGACAACAACCACAACACATTGCAAATCAGAGAGTCAATATTTGGGTTTTGAGCAGTCCCTGTCAGCTCCAGTTCTTTGAATACCAAGCAAACTCCCACTTAGCTCACCTCCTTCCAGAGAAAGGCCATCTCAGTGAGAGACTTTCCCCCAGGGAAAACTCAATGGATGGAAAAAATAAACGACCAGCAAGCAAAAGAGAAAGGTTACACTGCAATTTCTCAAGTGTCTCACAACAGGAATTCAGACTTGTAAGTTATGATCCTAATAACTTGAAGACTAAAATATTCTCCAAATTAATGCCAAAAGAGACACAGTTAAACACGGTTGCAATAAATGTATTAAAGAAAAATGAAGAGGTCCAGAAGAAGAGTTTGGAGTCCAAAGAGGCAGAGGGTGCCAAGACTTCGCCTCTCAGGCCCAAAGGACAGTTTGCATATTCACCACAGTGTAAAAGCTTCCCCCTGAACAACGATAATGTTGTTTCTTCAAGTAAGTCAGAAGTAGTGTCTAAAACAGTGTAATGAATACAGCAGTAGCCTCCAGCTGAGCCCAGCTACACCTGAGGTGGCTCAAGAACAATACTGGTTTGGTCACCCTGGTCACACTGCTGCTAAGGGATCAGCAGCAATCCTTGGTTTGAGTCCTGGTGGTGAGAAATAAGCAGGATGGGCACACAAGGGGACGGTGAGGCCAGTCACCAGGGAGACACGCAGCATAGTCGGGTACATCTGCTTCAGAGGCCAGCCTCTTGTTGGCAGGCAGACACCACACCAGACTGCAGCAGATGTGCATATAACTTAGTCAAACACATAGCCACAGACAGACACGCAGCAGTACTCAGACAGCACTTTGTGTTCCTCTCAGATCCACACATCACTGGGAGAAGGGACCTGCCTGTATGTGCTGTTTAACCATGTTTCCCCTAGAAAACTTTTTTAAATAAACAGATTATTACAATAGGTTTCACTTAAAACATTTAGCGTAGTTCAAAGCAGTCCACCGAGGAGCACAAATGGGACCCAGCAATCAGGATTTAGTTGCAGATTCATCCTCTTCTAGAAGAAGGTCGTTTAATGCAATAACTGTAGCAGCAAAGTCAACCAGCTCCACAAAGTCTGATGTAATAATGTTAACACCCATAACGCCTGGTTTCTGTGCTTTCACCCAGTTTAAAATCATGGGCAGGTTCCTAAAGAAAGTGAAATAAAGAAAATTAGACATTTGAAGAGACTCGTCTATATACACACTCCAAATACATCATGCTGTTTGCAAATTATGTCATTACTTCACATTTACGATCTGGTCCTAACTACCACCCAAAATGCAACTAGCTTGATGAGAAAAGTGCTTAACATAGCATGCAGTCAATCAGCTATCAAACAGAAATATCGGTCAATCGTTAATCCAAACTACCATACACACAAAATAACATTTGTGAACTCTGCTTTCACTGAGCAGACTGTGCTTCAGAATTTAACACTGCACTACAGTGGTTTGGTTTTGCCCAAGTACATGTTGAACTGAAAGCTTATCTTCACAGCAGATGTCAGTGTAACACAAGGCAAGGCCCGAGATGTTCCCCTGTTCACCTCCACCTTAGGGTGGGCAGGAAAAAAGTTGCTGGGGCAGCACACTGCATTTCTACCAAACTCTTTTCAGCCCCCAGACCCACCCAGAGCAACAGGAACAGGGAAACCAAACCAAGAATCAAGCCCTTGGGTCTATAGGGGTTGCTCCACCATACATCTCTAACCAGAGAAAGGTGAGGTGTGTCAGGAATTAAGTTAAATGGAGTTAGAAATTCTACCATAAGGAGAAATTTCAAATCATTTCTTGGACAGAGTGCAAGTCGGGAGTCTGCACAAGCTTTTTTGCACTTGAACATGCAAACCACAGGGTTTTCAGCACACTTAAAGACAAGCTAGTGCCAAAATATGCATGCAAAATTATATAAGAGGATGGTAGGCAAGCAAATTAGCTAACAGGATGGGGAAGAAAAAAACAACAAAAACCCTAAAAACACCCCACAGCTCTTGTTCCAGAAAAGAGAAGATCTTGTCAAGAACCAAGAGAAGAACTTGAGTGGAGGCATAATGACTGTCTCTGTAAACGGACACAGACTTTAGCCAGCTAAGTGTGAATGTTGCACATTTCTCCTTTAGCAACAGTTCAGTAACACTTAAGTATTCGTATTCAGGGCAAAGTTTCCATATGAGAAGGCAGACATCTACACGGAAATGCAAAGACGGATTTACACATACAAATCAGCTAGCATGTGTAGATGTATATGAGCAATAATGCTTTAGCAAACAGCAGCCTCTATTTTAAATTTTCACAGTTTACTTTCAAACAATTAAGTGGTAATGATGGGGCCCAGGGAAAGGGATGGAGTGAAGGCAGGCTTCCAGCCTACTGGTGGCTTACAGCTCAGATAGGAGCCATGAGTCACTTGAAACATTCCATAAAATTACATGATTCTTTACTAGTTTTAAAATAGAAATTCAGTATGATCTTTCCTTTAATCACAAGACAACAGTACCTTTAATGTACAGTATGCAGACATTAGTTACATCCGTGCTGTTAAGTAACCCCAACAAGCATCCGTATTTACATTCGTGCAACTTGTGACAGCAAACGCCAGTCAAAGCACTCGAGCACCATCTAGTGTCTCTTGCTGACTGCGCAGACTTGGGCAAAGCCCCGAGCCAGAGTGGAGACATTAATACACTGCGGCAAACACCATGTGGATTTAATTATCTTTTGCTAGAATAACGTCTGTAAACAGGAAGGAGACAGAACTGCATGATTTATACTTCACCTGGAATTTCCTTACTTCCATCAACAACCTTTGTGACTGCAAAAGCACAACACTTGCTCTTTTTAGAAAGGAAGTTTAAGAAAGTTACATTGACTTTGGCTTCAAAATAGTAATACTGTAATTGCTTCTAAAGTGACCAATGGTTCTCCTAAAGGGAACATGAACCAGCTGCTGAAGATATTTATCTCACTGCTTAAGTTTAAGTTTAGTTGCTGATCAAATTAAACCAGTTGTAACCACCTATACAACTGTAATTTAGAACTTGATATCATTATGGCAAGACTAACTGCTAGTGACATCAAAACAGGCAATATTAAACAGTGAGCCAGGAGACCAGATCCCACCAGGGCTGTTACAGTTACTTTTAGCAAACAGGCTACAAGGTGCTAACGCCATAAAATAAAGTCACATGGAACCTATCCTGGTCATGCTGTTAACACCATAAAAAAAATCACCAGCACTCTGTGCTAGTCAAAGAAAAACCCTCTTCTAATGATCTTACTTGTGGGCAAGTTAATTGTACCAGCAGTCAGTGGTATTAAGAAAGTCAAATTGCTAATCTATTTTTTGGTAAAAAAATCCCAAGATAAAATACTGCCTGTTGTCATCCTTCTTTGGCCATTACTGAAGTTATGAGACAGGTTTGTACTAACAAATGCAAAACAGTCCATAATTATGCAATTTTCCTCTGTGGCACAAGCTTTTTTCCCTCCCCTAAATTCAAGTTCAGCCAATTTGAAATGAATTATTGTTTTGAACCAACAGTTCCAGCCCATGCTTTATGAAATAACACATTCAGAAAGAGCTCTGATTACCAGGAAAAACACTTACACTTACATAGATACCTTGTTATACTCTATACACACTTATATACCCTATATAGATATCCTAATTATTTTAGGCAATTCTTTTTAATGACTACAGATCTCACATGACCAATAGTAATGCAGCAAAACGGCATATTTTCAGCAAGGCTTAAGTCTTAAGCAAACATGTCAGTTCCTTCTTTACTCGGTGCCTCTTTCAAAATGAAACACAGTAAAGGGGTGAGAAATAAAGACAAGTCCTTACCTATGAACAAGTGTGTTCTTCAGACCACGAATTAGATGCCGTGCAATAGTTTTCACTTGAGGCGTGAGAATTGCTTGAGAAACATGAAAAGTCCCATAACGACTTCGTTCCTCAAGAGTGGTCTCCAGGAACTGTAAGAGTTTGTGCACATTGGTTGTATTAGCCCATGGCGCTGGCATTTTATTCCCTGGCCACAGGAAGGAGTATTCCTGATACAAAGGGTAGTGGTAGAATATAAGAACCTAAAAAGAACAAAGAAGGAGAAAAGTAAACAAAAATTCACAGCCATGGTATTTATATTGAATCAGGATGTTGCACTGGTTTATGCTTACACAGTACTGCTGCAGCTAGCATAGCAGTGAAAAAAGAACAAAAAGAAGCTGTTCAAGTCGTAAGTGTCAGTAAGTTTGTTGCATTATTGCCAAAAAATGAGATGCTTTAAGTGTCATCCTTTAAAATGAAAAAGTTGCCAGGAGTATACTGAAATGTTATTCAAAGACTTTGGCTTAAAAGCATTTCAAAAGCACTGTCAGAGAATATTACATCTGTACTTGAAGTTAAGGATTTTAGCAGTCTTGCCATCTTCTGTGTAACTCCTATTAAGTGGCTAAAGTCTACTGGGCTGACTGGCATAACGGCATTCCACTCACACTTACTGCATGAGATGCCATAGTCAGTCTTGCTGTCAGCAGAGTCTTCTCTAATTCAAAAGTCACCATTTTATGCCTTGTAAGGTGGTTCTCTATAAGAGCACAGCACAAAGATGCAGCACTTTTTATTAACACCCAAACTTACAAATTACTCATTTTGGACCCTAGCACTGACAGCATCAGTTCAGAGGAATTCCTCAAAGCCCCATGCATTTCACAGTTTAAGAATTACATGCTCTTGCTGAAGCCCTTTTCTCAGTTTGTGTGTATGCATGGGAGCAGTTACCACAGAGAAGAGGCATTTGATCTTGCCACTACAGATTTGGGTATCTGCAAAGCAGCTAATTCTGTACCATGCCTTAGTCATGTTAAAGCTTATATGCTTCACGCTAGCCAAAAAGACAAGTTTATCAAATCCTCACCAACACAAGTCAGCACAACACGCTCTTCCAGAAGAGAAAACGATTTGTAAGAAGCACAAGGCTCCAAGGATACTATCACTTAATTATTTAAGGAAGATGCTTGGGAGCAGGATGCAGTCTAGCCACACCATGGATGGAGGAGCTACACAGCTGCAAATAAACAGAGGGGAAAATGCACACTACATAAAGGAGGCCCTAGCAGGCTTTAAATTGGCTGTTAGCAGTGTCTGTGGGCCATACCTTTAAGTGGAAACCATCCAGCCTCTCTATTTCAATCTTAACCTTTTGAGTTTGAAAAACATTATACATCCTTTCCCTACCTGGTGTTTCTTCTCCCACATGTACTGTAACGTCACATACTCTACACATTCAACGGAACAAAGCTTGGATCCAAATGCTGAGCGGATCCTGTTGATCAAGAAGAAGTGATGGCTGTCATCCATAGCATAGAAGTGATTGAAATCCAAGAAGACTACTTCCTTGGGATGCTGCTCAAGAAAGGTGTTGATCTCCTTCAGACCATCCCATACTTTGATGCCAAACAAGCCATGTATGAAGTAAGTCTCTTGTCCTATTTCCCCAGGTTTGGAAGATACACGAAGATCAAAGTAGCGGATGCCACCTTCCAACTGCTCTTTGAAAGTCAGATTTTGAGTCACTGACCATTTCTTCATGATCTTTTTAACCAAAGAAATTCTGGCCAAACGTTTGATGGCTGTGGCTTGGTCTGGTCCCACAGGCGATTTTTCATCAACCCAGTAGCTGAAAGAATCATGTGACCCTAGAAAGAAATCCAAGAATATTTCATTTTAGAAACCTGACTCCCCCAAAACACTTATCTATGTGCTCTGTAAACTGAAAAAAGTCCTACATGCAGGGCAGGGTCACAGAAGAGTTATGCTCAAGTGTGAGTCTTTCAGACTCTCCTTTACACCTTAATTTTCCCTAACTGTACAACAAGAACTAGGCTTAAGGTTCTCGGTTTGAACCATTTTCTTGTGTGAGCTCTCAATTTCAATGCACTCTGAAAATCACAACCCTAAGACAAACATCAGTGGTAGAGGGAAACTTCCTTCTAACCTTCCTTCATTTACAAACTACCCATCTATCTCCAAAGCTTTCCCAGAGCCTAGCACATAACCAATTTGAGATGAGACTCCAGCTTCATTAAAAGAATCTCAGGCTTTATTTTCATTCCACCTGGTAAATCCAATCGTGGCCTAATACACCAGAGCTCCTGGAACAGATATTTTTATTCACGTGATAGACAGAGGGATCCGTACATGCACATGCCTCACAAGCACATACCACTTTAGACCCAAGATGGTCTAATAAATGGTTAGCAATCTAAACAACTCGCTGAACTTAAGATGTGGAATAACTGAGTACACCATCAGTTACTTTGTGGTTAGATACCAAACTTGCATTGAACAAGTTCATGAATGTGTCTTTGACTTGGCAGGGCCTTTGAGTGACCACAGATGTGCTGAATATAAAATTCACCCAAAAAGACAACCATCAATCAAAACAGTCAGTCCCTGCCAAAGCCCCCATAACACAACCTATACCTTGGCAGAGAAACTGCATCTCCAGTATAAAATTTGTGCTTACTAGAAAAAAAGCTTTGAACTGAAAATTCAGTATTAATTGGAAACAAAACAGTTAAATAACAGAAATCATTCAAAATAACAGCTTCAGAGTCAATGGAATATCTCTAGTTGAGCCAAGTCAATAACAGAACAAAGAGTAATAGGGCAGCGTATCTCAGTTTGCACTGTACCAGTGCAGCATTAAAGATGGGCAGAAGCTGATCTATCACAGACTGATATTTACCAGGGATTTCTAACCATTTACACCAGGCACCAGCATTCTATGCCTAAGCTACAACTGCTCCAGGCATGACTTCCCCTGTGAAACCCCAGCCATGAAAAAACACTACAGGAGCTTAACAGCCCTGCTTCCCTTTTTTCCTTCAGGACAGCAGATGAGAGGCTCCCCATTAAGCCAAACTCCACTTGCTTCCTGCATGCCCACTTTGCTGAAGTACAGGAAAAGCACCTCCACCTCCGATTGTCACAAGCAGCTCCTTTTCCAGCTGCCTTGGGGGTGCAGTGACCCTGCACCATGCTGCCAGCATCAGCATTTACCCTTCCTGCATGCCCAGGGCTCTTGTCCCTGCTTCTGGGACTGTATTTTTCTATAATTTCCTCCTCTACCTCAGTCTGCAAGTCTGTTAAAAAAATATCTTAGTTTGTCATTTCCAACTATAAGACAACATTTACTGCATTCACAGACTCCTTTACCCAAATTTGTTATTTGTGTACTGGTGCCCACTTGAAGACTCATGCATTTCCTGTGATGTAAGGTCAGAGCTATAAACAAGATTATGATGTCAACTGGATTATCTTGTCATGATTTTTTTAATCCAGATGGAGGTACAGACTGTGCGCATACCAAACATCAGTTCACAACAACCTTGAATACACTCTCTCCACAAATTTCCAACTAGTTCAAAAGTACTGAAAAGAAACCATGAAGGTTAGTTTTGAGGCTTTACAACTGAAAACTAAAAACTAATTCTTATCAAATCTTCACAAATTCATCAGTCTTTGTAAAAGCATGCCTCATGGCTTTTCCATTCAGTCTTCTAGAAACAAGTGACAAGTAACAAAAAAAGGAGTTTTTAAAAGATGTCAGCTTAAGGAGCTATTTAGTACCTGTCACAGTAAACTACATACAAGAGTAGCTGTCAGTTTTGGAGTGACACCTGGATTTTTTTTTTCTCCACCTACAAATGTGTAACCCTGAACAAGTTATAGGATCAAAATGTAGTGAAGACATTTCAGAAAAAGCCATATAAGGCCTAGCTCATACCACAAGCTGCAACTCACAGATGTTTGAGTTTCATACACCTCCTTATACAGCAGAATGAGCCTTTCAAGCTTCTACAATATTTTTAAAGGAGACTCAACCTCAAGGGGCTTGTCTTCTGTCTTTGAATGAGTCACTTTGCACAAAGTAGCCATAGGGTTTTTTGTTTTTCTTTGTGTGGGTGTTTGTGTTTAAGTTCTCAATTCCATCCATTTTAATTTCTTCCCCTATTTAGGTCACTGTAGAAAATTGTTTAATACTAGAAAAAGGCAATAAGAAACATTTTGTTTTCATTTAAACTAAGGCTGTGCAACAGCCTCTAGAGAGCCATCTACAGAAGTCACTTATGCTCCCTCAGACAGTGTCACTGATAGATCTGACTTAAGAAGGAATGACAATTTTATCTAGCATCATGTATATCGTAGTCAACTCAGAGCTAAGCAAATCCTAGCCAAGAAACAGCTTGTTTGCTAAGTTTGATCACATACTTCACAGCTACAAAAGCCTTTCCTTTGCAGATTGCCACATACAAAGCACATTTAAGGATAAAAAGAACAAATTTCTCTTTACACTATCACAAACCAAATTTTATTTATAGCTCTAGAAAGCAACAAAAAAGAAAACAATCACACACACATTGCAACTTTTTCAACACATGCTTTAAGAACTGTACTCCTTAACAGGGAAGCTATTTGAGAAACTGAACTGTATGTGACACATTTCTATAGTTAGAGAAAACCCATAAAACTGTTGCCCTGTGGCTGTGCTTAAAAGCCTAGGAAACATGACTTCTCATTTACAATGAAGTCCAAGTATACCTAGATATAACCAAATAGAACATGAGCTGAAGCATCTAAAAAACAAGTTCTCCTTTACACAGTTGGTAGAAGACCACCTCCTGAGAAGGACAGACAGGGAGCATCATCGATACTGAAGGTGGAAAGACACAGAAGAAGTTAAATTAGATTTTCAGTGGCCATTTACAGGCGGCCAGCCACCAACTGTGAGAAATATCTAGGCCAAACCTGGACCCAGAGCATTTTTACTCTAGTAAGAGAGAAAAGCAAACTGAAAATCTGAAGCAAGAGCACTGGATACTTGGACAGAGAGGTAAGAGCTAGGTGAGGATCCACGTCATCCACCAGGCCCTTCTTTAAGATCACTGTGTTACCAGCTCAGTCACTGGCTTTTAACATAGCTTAGCTGTGATGTTTAAGCTACACGCTAAGCTGATCACATCACAATGTCAAAATAATCCCTGCTCTCCTTTGCTCTACTCCTAAACATCGTGAAAGGCCTAGCGATTGTGTAGCCATGGCGGGAAGCAGGCTGGTTACTGATACAGCATTGATTTCTTTTCAAAAAAAGACGTAATCTAAATCAACTCAATCCTGTACAATTTCAAAGGTAAAGGCCAGAACATACACCAGAAGCATGGAGCACACCAGCCCCATCTTGTTAGCAGCTCAGCATTAGAGCTCATTGTGGTTTAACCCCAGCCAGCGACTAGGACCATGCAGCCACTCACACATTCCCCTTTCCCCCGCAGAAGGGCAGGGAGAAGAGGGAGAAAAAGAGGGGAAAGGGGAAAAAAAAGAAAAAACCCTCATGGGTTGAGATAAAGACAGTTTAATACAACAATAACAGAAAAGGAAAATAATAATAGGGAAAAGATATATACAAGACAAATCACTCTCACCACCCAGTGATCAGTTGCCCAGCCCAACCTGAGCAGTCATCAGGGATTCCTGTCCCCAGCCAACTCCCATTATACACTGAGCATGGCATCTGTGGTATGGAATATTCCATTGACCATTCCATTGTTCTGTCTATGGTCCTTCTCAGCTTCTATGGGAAGCTGAGAAAATCCTTAACTAGTATAAATGTCACCTAGCAACACCTAAACCAATATGCATTATTGACATTCCTTTCATACCAAATCTGAAGACACAGCAACCACTACAAAGAAAATTAACTCTATCCCAGCTGAAACCAAGACAGAGCTGCTAACCACGTTGTCATTAAGGTCTAACACAAGGATGTGTGAAGTTACTTAGATGTTATAACGTCGTACAGTAACAGCAAAGGGGCTGGCAGTTGATAAACAGAGCAAGCATCACAAAACTCTCATAGTGCCATACACAGAAAAGTCTTTTCCATGTATAAGAAATCTTTTATGGTCTGTATCTCCCCTGCCAAATGGTGTGCATCTAAATTATACTGACCACTTTCTCAGGGAAGTTAAAACAGTTCAAGAAGTCTTGTCAGCAAAACATTTCAGATAATACCTGCCATCTTAAAAATAAGTACCACCCTGTATTGACTCAATAAATCCATTCCTTACACTTATTGATTGCGAACAAAGCAACTAACAAACTCGAGTATTTAAAACTTCCATCTTACAGATTGAGAAATCAAAAGGCACAGAAGAGTCAAGAAACTTAATCTTCATTGTCCTTTGGGCAAACAGAGTCCAGAGCCCCAGTCTGAACTGCCTCAAGGGCATGTTCTTGCACATGCAGCTCAGTTCTTGAGTCACTGTACATGAGAACGGATTAGCATTCAGATTGCAAACCATACTGAGCTGCTCCAGTGACATGGCATCAATCTGGTGCTCAGCCCTTCCCAAGCGCAAGCTAGGCATGGGAAATAAAACAAAGAGATGATGATTTGTCAATTCTTTCCAATAGGCCAAAAATGCATAGCATGAAGCAGCAAGCATTAAATTTAAGCATGAAAGAGTCTGCACATTCAAAGAAAAAAAAATTAGGGGACTGCTAATCAGCTGGCAGCTCTTACAGGGTAACAGACAATGGCTGCTCTGTTTTGGTTTCGTTTCTTTCATCTGACAAAGACTGGAAGCTTCAAGGAAAGCAGTCAGATCCCATCAGGAAAGCAGTCACATCCCATCAGATGCCCAGATATTTAACCATCAAAGGCTATGATATGGTTAGAACTGTATTAAAGAGATCTTCCAGATGCCAGACTGTTAAAGTGATGGATAGTCCTCTTAATTTTATCCCACAAGTGCAACAGTGGATTAATTTTTATTCATATCTTTAAGCCTCTTTTTATTCTCCTTACACTAATTTCTCAAGTTAATTGTATGTTAAATAGATCGCTTCTCAATTCAATTTGTATGTTAAATAGATTGTATTTCACTGTTCAGGATGACTTTTTTGTTGAAGCCTTTGTACTAATTGTTAGAAAGCAGCCTTTTATCATCACATCTGCAGCAAAGTCTAGCTTTCTAGTGTGTCTATTTGTCATGCTACTTAGTCACAGATAGTCAAATTAACCCATGTTGTAGCTCAAACAAATGACACTAATCAACAGAATGTTATTAAGCCTCAAATTTCAACAATTACTAGCTATATCGCTTTGTATTATCTTTTGTTTCCACATCAGTACTTCCTCCATATACAGTTGCAGCACAGGGATAGGGATCAGCATCATCTCACCAATCCTGGTGTCCCTTTACAAGCTTGTAAATTTATCTTCACAGGATGATAAAAGTATGTCTATATGGCATACAAAGTGCAGAGATCTTCCAACATAGAACACATTTGTGCATTGCCACTTACTTGAAAACATAACAAGAACTCCTGTTTTTTCAGATACAAGCACATCTACAGTTATATCACTGGTCTCCCTGGTTGCAAGGCTGTGGACTTGTCAGAAGTAGCAGTTAAAGACACGTTCTGCAGAAGTCTGTCTAATCAAGAAATGGGCAGGTGAGTGCCTGTTTGCACTGTCAGTACGTTTAGCTAGATCAGACTAATTTGTCTCATCTAATCTTCACAGTAATGGAATATTAACAGGATGAAAAAAGCAACAAAACCTCTTCTGTTATGTTAAACATTCATAAAAAGAAAGGTCAACATACTGTACCAACCCCCTAAAAGCATTAAAGGGTCATTTATGGACAAAGAATCACCCTAGCTGTAGTGACGCTAAACTTCTTAGAGTAAGCTTTGCTCACTACGCAAAGTACATTCCCCATATATTACTAAACGCCACACACAACACAGCATAGCAAGCATAACATTGCCAAGACATCTAGGAGCACAGTAATCACGTTCCAAAAGCATAGGATGCAAGTGCTAGCAAGTTAAGGCTGCCCCACAAATGCTCTTCTAAACCAAGTGTCCTGTGTGTGCCAGAACTGAGGGAAAAATGGGATAAACAAAAGTGTCTCTCAAAGCTCCGAAGTCCTCAGGATTCAGGTCATTAACAATCCAGATTTTCTGATCAGAAGATTAACATCGTAAAAGCTCTTCACTAATGAAAAGTGAGCCAAATAGTTCATATTAACTTGCCCAGCAAAAGGAGGAGAGGCAGGAATAACACACATCCTATTGATAATTATCTAAAACTATTGAGGTATTTGTATTTTAATAAAATCCTAAAAGAATCCTTTAGATATTCTTAATGCAGTCTCATTAGGGAGGACAAAGCCTAGAACAGACCAAATCCTCTTAGGAAAACTTCTTCTCCCTATCAAAGAATTACCCTGATTTCCCCCACTGCCCCTTTCTGGGTGGGAGGTGGAGTGGAAATAAAAGAGGTACAGAGAGAAAGGGAATGCTTATAACTGTCTCAGACACAGTATCACATGGTAGTTCACTTTTCTTTCCAGCCAGGAGAAATCTGTTTGGCACTGGCTGGAGTTATTGCCATTAAGGATTTTTGTGTGATTTAGCAATGAGTTCCCATTTACCAGCAACCTGATTTTTTTTTTTTTCCTGTTTCTGTTACAGAGTTCTTTTCCTTCTTTTCACATCTTTTCTGGAAGAGCGGGCAAACTGGAACTTTCACACAACACAGAAGAACAACCACCATTTAAATCATAGAATCACAGAACTGTCTATGTTGGAAGGAACCTTTAAGATCATCTAGTCCAACCATCAACCTAATTCTGATAAAAAAACATTGCTAAACCATGTCACTAAGCACTATTTCAACCCATCTTTTAAATACCTCCAGGGATTGTGCCTTAACCACTTCCCTGGGCAGCCCATTCCAATGCTTAATAACCCTTTCAGGGTAAGGCTCCTTCAGCCTCTCCTCATAAGACTTATTCTCCAGACCCCTCACCAGCTTCGTTGCCCTTCTCTGGACCCGCTCCAGGTTTTCTGTTTGAAGTATGTTCTGCACTCATTTACCAGGCAGTGAAGTGACTCTTGAGGGCACACAGATTTTAATAAAGGAAAAAAGTTTTTCCTGATGAAAAAATGAGAATCTTCATATGCTGTCTTAAGAAAACTTTGTGACATTTCCAGAACAAGTCAGTTTTGGCTAAACAGATGCATAGTCCTTTATAAAGGAGAATCCCTAAGATCTGAGGCTAGTTTTTCAGTAGAACTCTTGCATAGACCCAGTACAGTTACTTCACTGTCTACCCCACCAGCTTCTCACATAGGGATGTATAAAGGCAACACTTTGTTACTTGGGAAATAGTGGAACAACTTTCCATAGATATTCTCATCAGCACAGTGATGCAGATAATTTAATAGCTCCTCTATCAAGGGTTGATATTTGCTGCTACAATGAAGTAGACGACCAACATAGTAAATTGTCCTTTCAAGAAAAGTTCATCCTGAAAATTCTGCATTTACAAATTGTATCCAACATCACCATACTTACGCACATGTTTTCTTCTAATGGTTATTACCTCATAGATTGGTAGATGCCAATTAAATTGTGATGGAAAATAAAGCTTGGTCAATCAGGAAGTTAATCTTAGATATTTACTCCCTTTGAGCTTTAACCCAACAGATGGCCAGTTTAGCTGACTCAATGATCCTTTTAATTAGGACTCCAAAGAAGTGCTGTTTGGAAGGAGGATGCAGTCCCAAGCTCACTGCCGCTTCTCCCCTCAGGAGCCACGTCCATAGTACACACCAGCCCATGAACAAAGAAAGAAGAAAACCACAGCATTAGCAAGTTCAGCAGCTCACCTCAGGGTCATGCAGGCAAAAAAAAAAAAATCAAGTCCAATAAAGATACTAGTGCCTAGTTCTTAATTGGACAGGACTGCTGCTTCTTTTAAGAACCATTTCAGTTCTGCTTGGCCAAGTAAAAGGCAAGCAGCCCATATGGCTTTTGGTGAACAGTTGCACTGACAGGACAGCAGAGCTGACCAGTGCTGGTGGGTGGGGAGATGCACAGGGACCCACCAGCTCCAGGTGTTCCTGTGTGACTAGGACATGAGCAGAGCAAGCACCCAGCAGTAACCCACAGCAGCTTGTCATCACAGGACACACGCCCCTCCATGCTCTATATTCCCCCTTCAGCCTTAGCTACAGGCTTGGCTGGTAGGGCTGCTCCTCATTAAGATTGCCTGCTAGCTGTATGCATAAAACTGTTTTCCAGGGCTGGTCATTTTGTAGTACTTTGATCATTTAGAACAAAAGCATTAGGTTTCTCCCTCAGCTTTTTTTGGGTGACCTTCTCAGTGAAGGGTGGATACCGTGGCACATTGCAGTACAGAAAGTTTCAGCCAGTCTTACTGAATCTCCCATGAACAAATTATGGAAAGTTATTCAATTAAAAGCTAAAGAAAAACATGTGTTGTAGGAGGGAAAAATCAGGCAGCTTGACCAGTGCCGTAGTTTGGAGCAGAAGACCAACATCTACTATTTTAGAAGGCCAAGGAAACATCTATCCTCAGAGATCAGTGAAAAAAAAAACACCAACAAAGTTAAGACGAAATTTCAACAATTATTTCAACTCTTCATTATAGTTTTATTTTAGCCATAACTGAGCTAAGATTATTTTCTGTTAAAAATGCCTCTGGAACTGTAACACTTCAACTTTTTCATCAGCTCTGGCTACCTATAAACTAGCATCCCACAAGCTGCTCCCCACCAATAATTCATCCTGATGCAGGCAGGAACAAGCACCACATCGCAGTTGTTCTGCATTGCTTCAAAGTGAGATCCTGGCCATCCCTCCACATTTCAGAGGAGAGAGCTAAGACACAAGGTGGGATCAACAGAAGAAGACAGAAAAGGCTCCATGGACCACCGGAAGAGTCATGACTGAGGAGCTGCCCTACGTTTCCCCAGAGATGCAGGCTGCCCACATTCTCCACACCAGCAAAGCACTCTGCCTAGCTTTACATAATGTACTGGTTTCTGAAAAAAATGACTTTTGGTGGTGAAAACTTTTTTAGTATATCAAATCAGCCTTTAATGTACAAAATTTTACCTACAACACCAACGTTTATGTTTTAAGATTAAAAATGAAAACTTACAATCTGGGATGCAAACATTGTTATTAACTGTCTTTTTTTTTTTAATATCACCTTTCAAAGTACTGAACTAAAACACTTTTTCTAATTTACTATTTTTCAGCTCTCTTCTCCAAAGACTCAACTGAAATAGAATCTGAAGTAAATTCAAATTAATTGGTTCCCAACTAAGCTTAATTCTTTCCTCAATAGCAGGTTCACCAAAGCTATGTGAAAGAAAATATAATCCCCCATGTTCTCCAAATACAGCCATTTGACATCTTTCCTGCCTACATTTGCAGGACCATGACACATCAGGTTAACCTTCACGCTCCCTCAGGACAGCCGCACACTCCATCGCCCACCCTAGGGTTTGCTTAAACCCATGGACTGTTGTTTCAGGAAGCTTTTTTGGCAGGAACCACTTCTCAAAAAAACCCCCTCTAAACAATCATCATCAACACTGAAAAGCTTTCTATCAGGTTAGCTTGCTGAATGTGGTCGTTCATACTTGGAGTGGAGGAGAGAAAACAGGGGACAGAAGAGGTATTTGATTAGCTTACTTATATTACAAAATGGCACCCATAACTATTGTGGGTGCTCCTGCAAAAAAGGGCTTGTTTACCCTCCAATATAGCAGTGGATCCCTACCTAAGCGACCACAAATTTCCTCTAGAAGACGAGGAAAAAGTCAGCACTGGGGAAACACTCACACTAAGCAGCCTGACCAGAAAGGGAACCAATCTAGGAATACAGTTTGATCAAAAAATTACAAGTACGCCTACCTGTTTCGTCACAGCTCTTAATTATCAAAAGATGGAATAACCCAGACAGCATTAAGTAAATGCGTTATTACCAAGACCCAAAGGAAAACAGAACTGCCTACTCTTCTGCACATCTCATTCACCCAGAACTTTGGAGTCTGGACTAATAATGCACTCTATAAGCACTGATAGTTGGCAGTGAACATCCGCCAGACTGCTTTGCTGTCTCAAGACAACAGGCACAAGCTTATGATCTCAGGAAGTGGATCTTGAGATAGAAAAAGTGTTTCACCTGTCCTAGTACAAGTAATCACGTATAAACTTGAACTGGAAGATGGTGCTGTATCTTCAGAAGCAGAGAGACTTCGACTAGCACCTAGTTAATTGTGATACTGCAAAAATTACTTCGAAAGGCAAATACTCAAAATGAAACACTACAAATTGGACATACCACAATGTTATGAATTATCAACATGTAAGTACAAGCAAGAAACAGGTTAGGCTTCTCCAGCAAATTCCTTAAATAGCTGATTTACTTTGAAAGCAGACTAGAGACAATGCTGCAGCTTTTTCTCATGTTCCATTTCTCAGGGGGAAATTACAAAACCAACAGATGCAGATTAAGAGATGACCAAAGAAAATAGTGTCACAGATGTACATGATTTCATAAAATTGTTTAGAGTAAAACAGCTTGAGATTAAACACATACTATAATATGCAATATATTACCCTGCCAAGGGTCACGTTCACAATCAAAATGTTTAAGCGTTCATTTTTAAACCCACATTCAAAGAGGATTAGTCTGCAGCATAATCAAGAGAAAACCCTCTAGAGTTTCACACAAGGTCACCACTTGGAAGGTGGTTAATTTTGTTGACTACATTGTATGCATGTAAGTTGATGACATTTTAGTTACTTGATATTTGCCAATTTCTCATTGCAAGAGATTCCTTCTCTCATGACATTGCACAGGAAACCTCATCTCTTTTCCTTAGACAAAGCTATGCTCGTTTAGAATTTCATCTAGTTTTTCCAATAGAAACAACAGAAAAGGCTGAGCTGTACAAGTGATCGCACCCAAGCCCTGGAGGATGACCCCAAACTTCTCAGTCTCTCAGTTTTGAGCACAAAGTTAAATCCACATGTAAACACCAAACTGGCGTACCTCATGAAATACCTGTCTTAAACATCATGCATTATCAGTTCTAAGGATTGAACCAACAACGAGTTTGTGATATCTAGTAGCATGCTTCACATCGCATTTAATAGCTCAGGGAATCATAGGATAATTTAGGTTAAAGAGAACCCCAGAAGTCATAGCTACCTCTTAAAGATGATGAAAACTAACAGCTCCAAAAGCAGAACCATTCACAACAGATAAAGAAGTAGAACTCTGTACAGATATCCTTATCTTCGTAAGAGAGTTATTAAACTTCCCCACTCACAATACCATACAATGAATTAGATCCAAGCAGTTTATTTTCTGTGTATGCTATCAATTCTTTCACTTTAAATAGCCCTATAATGCCAACATTTTATCCCTTCTGTTTAAAAATAAGTATAATCTTTTATTCTTCAAATGCTGCATTTCTGAAAAGTGCAACAAAGTAAAAAAAAAAATCCAAAAATCAACCAAACAAAACCAAATAACAGTTTCAAGATTTTGAGTGCCGACTTAAAAGTTAAACCAAGTTTTAGGGTTTCAACTGTTCCAGCACCTTCACTAGAGTTACATCTCTGCTCCTATGCTCAAAAGGGAGGGAGCAGGAAGGGGAAAAGAAACAAAACCAAAGCCCAGTTGAATCCATCACTCCAGCAGTGAAAACAAATGCACCCAGAGATGGACAAAAGCAGGCCATGCTTGTCATATCCATACACAGGTATAAAGCATAGACCAAAATGCTTCTCTGACCTGAAGCCTACCTTTCACCTCCCTTGAAGACAGCATTGGCTTTCATTGCTATTCAGCATCTGTATACACATGCCTCAACTGCAACCTGTTTTGTACAATTCTTTCCTTGCACCCTGCTACTAATATCTCCTTGGCTCCCCAAAAGGTTGCTTTGTGAAGCACCACACCAAACATCCACTTCAACAAAATAATCATTGGATTAAAATCTAAAAGAAAAAATAAATTCTCAAAACATCTATCCAAAATGTTTTTTTTTTCCTGCTAACAGATTGCATGAGGTACATGCAAGAAAGGCATAAGAAAGCACACTAACTTTGACCACAAATAAACAATGCAAGCATTTTCAATAAAAAAACCTCATTTTAAAAGCAGCATGACATTGCTGAAACAACTACTCATTTCCTTGGTTTCTCTCCTACAAACAACATGCAACCAGTATTTTAAGTGACAGTCAGTGGCAACACACCTAACAATCTACATCATAAAGGTCTGTGAAACTTTGCAGAATATAAGTTGTTACAGCAACAAAAAGTTGATTTACTACTGTTTGCTAAAACAGAGAAGGATTTATTTACCAGAAGTTTAAAAACCTGCAGCTGCCTGAATTTTCTACGAACACTGAACTTCCTTTCTGTCCCCCTTCCCTGTTCAAATGAACAGAGTTATATAAAAAGTTTTTTCTACTTTTGGGGGGAAGGATGCTACTTCTAATGAAAACATTGCATTTCAACTGTTCTGCTTCAGATAATACAGCAATGAGTGCTATGGTACCCCCACAGGAGGTGTATAGCCCCTTCTCTATGTGCTTCAAGTGTCCTTTGGTTATCTCTTCCGACACAAAAGAGTCAAGTTACTCTGTTTCTAGGGAAGTGTCTCCACATGTCCTCTATATAACACATACCCAGAGTTGTGACAAGCTAAGGCACTACCACAAAAATCAAGTCTGTACTACTAATGACCAGAGTCTAACATCCAGTAGTAGAACGAGCTGCTACAGTACTTGCCCCTAAAATCTTCTCTCTTGACATCTACAAGAGATACTAGATTATTTTTTGTTCTTTACAGAAGGAAAGTCAGCCAGTTCCTAATTAACTCTAGGGTCATCTACTGTTTGCCTTGTTTGTCAGTTTATCAATCTGTGACCCAGAAATGATGACACCTATGCTTGGCAATTGCTTAAGTTAAAAGCTCTGCATAGGAGCTAGGAGTTACGTTATTTTAAGTTCAGGTGGAAAGGCGCTTATAAAAATTTTATAAGCAATTGTGGTATTACAGTGTCTACAGTGCAACATCACACACTGGAAAATTTCATAACCACGCTGTACTTCTTTTTCCCACTAACATGCCATACATAGGTTCCACCATAAAAGACATTTCCATTTAACGGCCCTCCAGCTGTTAGGTTTGTTTACATTAAATCTTTCTCCTGACCTACCTTCACCCTTGCTTAAACAACCTGAAAAACCTCAGAGAGGATCTCAGGATGTCACAGCTACCTGTTTTAAAGACAGTGAAAAGAAGTAGATCAACCAGCTACAGACTCACAGCTGCGTTTCCTGGAGGTTAAGCTCTGCCTCCTCTCCCGCCAGGGACGGGGTCCATGTTAGTCACAAACAGGTGCTCGGGCCCAACCGGGCGCTGACGCCCGAAGGCAAGGCTTCCCACACGGCTGCGACACTTCAAGCAAACACCGAACTGTACGGACAGAGATGCCTCAGGGCTCAGCCGACAGCCAGAGCACCGGTAAGGACTTCACTAAGGGCGAGGGGGGGCGGGACACGACACGGGGACGCGACGCCGCCAGGAGATTCCCCTCAGCAGCGCCAGGCCCCGCAGGCCCTGCCGGCGGGGACAGGCCCCGGTGGTTCCGGCACCCAAACCACCCCACTCTTCCCCTTCCCTGCCCGCCGCCTTACCCGGGATGGCCAGGTTGGAGAGCGGGTAGGAGCGCAGCGCCGCCGGCAGAGAGCCCATCCAGTCCGCGTTGCTCTCCGCCATGGCCCCCGCGGCCCACCGCCGCCGCCGCCGGCGGCCGCCCTCCCTCCCGGCCGGTGGCTTCATCCCCGGCCTAGGAGAGCCGCGTAGGGCCGCAGCGGCGGGAGCGGGGTCGGGGCCGGGGCCAGTGGCGGCCGCCCGGCCCCCTTATGTAACAGGTGCGGCCCGGCCGGGCGCGGTGCCGTCACAGCGCTCCGGCGGCCAACCATTGGCTGTCCGCTGTTGGCCCCGCCTCTCTCCCCGCCCCGGCCGTTGCCGGGGGTGTGTCCGTGAGGGCGGCGGGGGGAGCCGCCGCTCCGTCACCTTGCGACGGCTGAAAGCGTGGCCGTCGCCCGCCCACCTGACAGCCGCGCAGCGTCCGTCCGGGTCGGAGCAGGGGGAGAGCAACCACGCGGCCTGGGGCTGGAGAAACGCCAGCTGGGGGCCTGCGGGTCCTCCCGCGGCGGGTGGCGCCGCGCGGGGCTCCGGCAGTCCCACTCGGCCGCAGTTCCAAACCCCACGGGCCAGCTGACCCTGCCTTGGCTGCTGAGGGCACCAGCTGTGAAGCTTGCAGATGCCCATGACTTCCTACCAACGCGTGGTGCGGAGACACGCTGCTGCATGGCACACGCTTGGGGACACGGACTCGGCTAACCCATGTAGGCCAGGAAATGGCTGGGAGCTACAGTTCCGATATTCACCCTACAGATTCCGATACTCACCCTACAGATTCCAGTACTCACCCTACAGATTCCGATATTCACCCTACAGTTCCGATATTCACCCTACAGATTCCAATATTCACCCTACAAGATTCCGATATTCACCCTACAGTTCCAATATTCACCCTACGGATTCTGATACTCACCCTACGGATTCTGATACTCACCCTACAAATTCTGATATTCACCCTACACATTCCAATACTCACCCTACACATTCCGATATTCACCCTACAGTTCCGATATTCACCCTACACATTCCGATACTCACCCTACAGATTCTGATATTCACCCTACAGTTCTGATACTCACCCTACATATTCCGATACTCACCCTACAGATTCCGATATTCACCCTACAGTTCCGATATTCACCCTACACATTCCGATACTCACCCTACAGATTCCAATATTCACCCTACAAGATTCCGATATTCACCCTACAGTTCCCATATTCACCCTACAGATTCTGATACTCACCCTACGGATTCCGATATTCACCCTACAGTTCCAATACTCACCCTACCGTTCCGATATTCACCCTACACATTCCGATACTCACCCTACAGATTCTGATACTCACCCTACAAATTCTGATATTCACCCTACCGTTCCGATATTCACCCTACACATTCCGATACTCACCCTACGGATTCTGATACTCACCCTACAAATTCTGATATTCACCGTACAGATTCCGATATTCACCCTACAGTTCCGATACCCTACAGATTCCAATATTCACCCTACAGATTCCGATATTCACCCTACAAGATTCCGATACTCACCTGTTCTAGCCCCAGAGAAGCTGCCCTCGACGTAGAGGGCCAACGCCACGGTCTTACAATGTCCAGTCGTCAATCAGTGCATTAGCTGGAGCAACTCACACCCTGCACGTGACAGGAGTCAGCACCGCAGTGGAAGACTTTATGATCGAGATGGGGCAGCCTCGATCCCTTCCGCCTGCTCCTTCAGCAATTCCCTCTCCCTGGCAGTCTCACACTCTGCCTTACGCTGCATTTAGCTGTCGGGTAAAGCACTTTGTCCCAAACAGTTTCTGGGTTTGCTGTGACACATGAAATGAATCCTCTAAGATTTTTTTTTTTCTCCCTTGCATTACTACATGTCTTTGAAGGATAACGCTTTGTGAGCAAGTTCTCTTCTTAACTGCTTCCTACAAATACATACAAACATATTTTTTCCATACTCTTCACACAGGACACAGAGATGACTAGGTATACAACACTGGAGTCTACTCCATTATGCGGTAGTGGAAAAAACAATATTGCTCTGAAAGATAATTTTCTACTGTCAAATGACTAAAGGCTCAATATTAAATAGTAAGGGTATATATTTCATGAAGCCCCTCTTTTGTCTGTAAGGAAACATTTTAAAATAAATAGTGTTTTAAAATACATACTATTTAAATAGTATTTTTCATTGTCCTGGTTTGAGGTAAAACAAAACCAATTTTCTGTTCGGTAACTTTTCAGTTAAGCCTCTTCTAACGGACTGAACTCTCTGAAATGAACAGCAAGTTGTCCGGACACTGTTCTCTCCCAGAGAGATAAGACCTGACTGTTTAGAATTTATGGCAAGAAATAGCATGCAGAGTGCTGTTGCTTATACTTATTGCTGTAATAACCAAGGCCAGCTGACCTTGTTATTTGCCCCGTTGGAGGGTCAGAAGCGGAAAAGCGTAGAGGGGTCGCATCTGTGGGGAGGAGCGAACAGGACAGGTGACCCCAATCTAACCAACGGGATATTCTGTCCCATCTGCCTCATGCTCAGTGTAAAATCTGAGGGATCAAAGGGTCACCTCTCTTCCTTCGTGGCTGGTGTCTGAGGAGGACTCTGTCTGTTTGTCCTTTGATCATGATCCAAGCATTCCTGACTCCAGATCTGTAATCCAGTTCCCGTTCATCACTGAGTCCAGTCTGGGACTTTCCCAGTGCCTGCCTGGGACATGATCATCATCCTGGGAGCTTGATATGGTTTTGTATATATTGTATATGTTTCATTATTTTCTTTTAATTATATTATCAATATTTCATTAAAGTAGTTTAGTTTCTTTTAAATTCATAAGTCTCTTTCTCTCCTCCTCCTCTCCCTGAAGGGAGATGCTCTCCCTTCTCTGAAGGGAGAGAGGTCAGAGACCATCTGTCATTTGTTTCAGTGGCCAGGCCGGCCCAAACCATCACATTCATTTGACCTATTCAAGTTTGCACATTATTCATAGAATGTTTTAATTAATACACAGTAAAACTCCTAATTGAACTATATATTTAAAATAAGTATAAAATTAATATATCTGTAAATACGTATATATTAAGTATGTATTTTCACCTAATACAACCAGAATCTATATGCTTCCATAAATTTGCCTTTTCCCTTTCAAGGAAGGGAACAAAGACTTTTTGCTTTTAGAGCTTTGATATTGAACAATCTTAAAAATAGTGCAATTTCAATACTAGGTTTTCACAAAGCGTTCCTAACCTAGGACTCCTCACTCTCAAGGACGAATGTAGGTTTGATGGGCATTCAGCTGTCCTGCAGCCCTGCTCCTCCTTCCCATTAAGACCATCTAGTACACTTGCCTCTGATGGAGGAGAGAGCAGGCCACACTACGCAAAGCCATAAGCATGGGATCATAAACAATTGTTCTTGTAATTAAATTTATATCTTGAACCAAAAGAAGGACTGTTATGTGGGAACTCCCAGTATTTTCCATTAGTTACACTACTGGTCTATATCACCGCAAGTTTATCTTCTTTAAATTACTACTTTACATTACTTCACTCTCTTTCTCATGTTCCCACCATCACAGCTTGTGGCTGCGCAGTAAACCAGTGCAGGTGAACTCCTTAGATACGTTTGGCAACCATCACTGTTTTAGTGTAGGATAAGGGTAGCCATTTGACCAAGGCTGATATGTTCTCGAGGACATCTTTGTGTCTTTGGGGTGATATTTCACTATGGCCAATGAAGCCATAAACATCAAAGCTGTAGTCTAGAGCCAAAACTAGTAGGGCTGAGCACTGACAGGGTACTCTTGGTGTCCTTGCCAGGCCCTGTCCTACACTTCCCATCTTTCAAATGACATAAAGGAGATGGAGTGCATGTGACAGACAGCGGAGTCTGAAGGGGAGTTGGTAGGGTGTGCTCTGGTGTGGGAAAAGGAGTCTAACTGCCACTGCCTTGGGCAGCAGCCTCTACCATCAGATCAGCTAGCCCCCCTAAAGCTGGAGTGGAAATAGTCTCAAACCCGCTCCCTTCACAGCCTCCCAAGAGTCTCTGAACCTTTGCCATCACTTTTTAATAGTACCGGAGCATGTGGCAGCACCAGGGTACTTCAGTGCTCCCGCAGCACAGCGACTGTCTCACTTGTTCACAGCTCGCTTCAGCATCCCCACGCTACGACGTGCAGCATGAGGACACCCTGGCTCTTGCAATTAAGATGGTTTCTAGATCTCCAAGCTGCAAAGGATATTGAGACTGTGTGGGATGCTGACAGCTCAAAACCGGAATGTTGAAAGGAGGAGGAGGTGCATCCATTCAGCGCTGCGGGGTGAGACTTCAGCTGTGAGCATCAGATGCAATGCACAGATACTTGGCAGCAGTAATGGATAGCAGAATGTTCTTATGGTCCAAAAATCCTTCCTGTGCTTTTCTAGAAAAGAAGAGCATTAAATTGCCTGTTCCCTTCCCCCAAACCTCAACTTCCTTCCATCTCCACAAAACTCTGTAATTTTCTTCTGTAATCAGTACCAAACCCTGCAATGAAGAACATTAATTGTGATGGCCAGAGGGAACAAATGTGCATTAATAATACAATTTTATTTTCCACAGACTAAACCCACAGATTATATAGGGTCTTGTCACTTGAGACCATTCGAATGCTCCACTTCAAGCATGTGTTTAAGTGGCTGCAAAAATGAATACCTAAGCAGGCAGGAAAAACATTATACTACTGACTTTTTTTTTTTTTTTTAATTCTATAGCAAGGTCAGTAGGTTGTTGTATTTTTCCACATTTCTGGAGTATTCATCTATGAATCACATTCATATAACTTTACTATCCATTTTTCCCTATGGATTATGTAGCCATATTTATGCCTTATGTGGATTTACTGAAAGAGCTCAGCTATTCTCTTGTGCCTTGGTGCAGAGTACAAGCCAGTGTCATGGGCAGCCCAGACAATCTAGCAGCTCAAATTCCATTCCCGTACCCTTAACCCTCCTATTTTCAAGCGCATAGTAAAAAGATTAGCTGTGCAGATCGGGCTAGTGCTATTTAAGCGCTAAGAGGCATATGAGTTTCGCTGTTGGCCAATTCCAAGCACACAAATATGTTTTATTTCAATTTTAACATGTGGATATGTTGCCATATACAGAGTATAAAGCCAGAACAATGAAGGGACTCCACAACCTCCCTGGGCAGCCTGTTCCAGCGCTCTGTCTCAAAGTGCTTTAAAGCGACTGAAAACAAGTTGATAACATCAAGTGCTACAGGGAGCTTAGCCGCCTTCTCTTCACCGGCTTGAACACCCTGATAACACGTCCCATTATTCAACAGGAGGCATTACTACTGTTAAAAAGCTTTCAGTTAATGTTTTCAAAATCTTCCATTTCAGTCCAAAATCTACTGTGCCATGTAAATTCCAAATCCTTACATGCTATTTATCAGCAGACAATAGATTAAATAAATTATTGTAACGGCTTCTGTGTCATCTGCATATTTTAAAGGTCACTTTGCTACTGATGAGAAAAGAACTGCAGGATTCACTCTCACAGAGAGAAGCTAATTGCTCAACATTTCATGTAAGTATACTCAGACTCTTCCAAGCTGTTCATTACCATTTTTACCCTGACTGTAATGGAATTATTTAACATTTAAAACGATCAGACACACTCAATCACAAAGCTCTGCAGACATCATTGCATTTAAAACGCCGCTTCTTCAAGTGCAGTAGACCAGATAGTGTTCATTTCCCATTTTACATCGTCAGAAAAACACCATGACTATCACAGCACTTTTTGCGTTTCCTAAGTCCATTGCAAACACTTAGATGTCTATCATATAATACACCCTTTGTGATATTGACTTCCCCCCCCTCCTTTTTTATGTCCACCGCTCATAGCCTCAGTCTCAGTTCATATCAATATATTACCGGCTTCTCTCTCTCGCCTTTGTTTGCTCATTTCTTTAAGCCAAGCCCTGGCATCTATGAGTCGCCTGTTTGACAACAGTGAGCTATTCAATACTTCATTTACACCACATGAGGGTGTTTCAAGCTGTGTGGGATGCCAGAGTTAATTTGGAAGTCCTCCTGTTTGGAAAGGAACCAAGGGGCAAACAGATACATTTTTTTCCACTGGCTAAAAATCTTACCCTGGCAACCTGGTACGGGAGACTTTGAAAGGACAGAGATAAAACATAATACGCTAGAAAAGAGATGGAAGAGGAGTTTTAAGGACATAATCTGATGTTCCCTGAAATCAAATAATCTTTGCTGGGGACTTCCCTGAGCTTTGTCTTGTCCTTAAAGAATCATTTTAAATATAATATGATTTCATATTATTTCCATTAAAATCTACTTAGACAGGATTAAGTAATCATTATCCCCCTGCAGAGCTTTTTAGAAGCTTTCCAATGGCTTATTGCTCAAAGTTAATTGCAGAGTCAGGAAGAATTACCTACTAACATGAACAATAAATAAAACAAAATTTCTCCTTCATATACTGCTTCTTCTGCAGTTGTAGTGTACACAGATCTTTCTAATGTTTGCTTGCTCTGATAAGTGATGGCTTTAAATCCAGCCAAGACTACATAAGGTAACTAATACCCTATTCTGGTTAGCAGATATGATTTCTGTACCCAGCTTTTTAAAACAAACACATAGATGAAAATGAAGCCGGAGCACGTCACGAGGCTTTCAACACAGCTGCAATGGGGAAAATACCTCCCTGAAAGAGAAAACTCTGTGGGTCCGTATTAAGATGGGCTGTTTCTCCAGGAAATCCCAGGCAGCAAAGCCTATTACCGACAATTCTTAACTAATAAGTCCAGCTCTGGGATGGCCAGGCAGCCTGTGCTCTCCCACAGCCTGCTCCCAGGCACCGCCACACTGTTGCCTGCACGGCAATGGCTCAAGCACACTGTGCAAACTCTAGGGATGCTTCTTAAACAAACAAGCCAAGCTTAATTAATTTACCGGACCAAAAGGTGCCTTGTAAGAAAAGCCACCTCAATACTGTTTAAAAAAGAGGCGTGATTCAGAGTGAGGCACACGGATTAAGGCTTGGTGGGACGGCTGTCAGGAATGCCAGGACCAGGGCGTCCTCTAAACTCACAGCTGTCCCCTCCGCTCACAGAGGCTGAGGATGCCCGCCTGCTCCATGTGCCCCATGGGCTTGGGGCTGGTAATCGTTGCCCTGCCCCGGTTAGCCAGGCCCAGCATCACAGGGACGCAACTGGCAGGAGTACAGACTGCGGGACTGGGAAAAGTCACTCGGTCCACTGAAGCTCCCGGGCTCTGCCACTGACTTCGCAAGGCACATTAGTAACTGAAAACAAATTTCTTGCTTTTATTCTTCCTCCCTGTCAACATTTGCTGTCTCTTCAGAAGCAGATGAAAACCACCTAGCTGCTTAACTTTCCAGCGTGTTGCTTTTACAGTGACGTAAAGCACGTATTAAAGACCATATAGAGCAGACCCAGCTAATTTCACAGTATTACATTTGCGTTATAGGTGACCTCAGGTTCTGACCCGGGTCTGCCTGACAGGTTTCAGTGTGTCGTGTGTTTCCATTTAGCAATGTAGGGCTCAAGCCTCTTTTAAAAAACTCTTTTCTGTACCCACACAGCAAGCTTAAACACCTTCCTCTTACAGCAAAGCTTTCGGCTGACACTCCCATAGCCATCTTCAAGCATCCCATAATTTAAAATTGAATCCGGTCAAAATTCTTCCAGAAACCAAGTCTAAGATGAAAGATTTAAGCCCACGTTACCGGGGCGGTTGGTACCAATAAAATAATGGCTTGAGAGGGCTTTGGAAAGACGGGGGCTGGCGGGAGACCTCGCTACACCCCTCAACCCCCGAGCCCGGAGGGGGACGACGGGCGGGACGGGGCCGCTCGCCACCGGCTGCGGTGCTGCAGCGCCACCTGCTGGTCGGCACAGGGAATGCGGCTGTTGCGCCCCCCCCGGGACTTCCCCAGCTGGGATGGGGGGGGTCTGAGGAAGAATCGCTCCCCCCCCTCCCCCCCCTCCCGGAGAGGCTGGAGATCCTTACACTGCTGATCCGGGTTTGTGGAAGCAGCGGCATCCGTGGGGGATGGGCGGGCCAGGGAGCGGGACAAAGCTCTTGGTTGCCGCCGTTGCGGTCTGGCTGCGTTAGCAGGTGGCATGGGACATCACGCCGAGCCTGAGAGCTTCTCAAGGCGCGCCGCAAAACAGCAGTGTTGGAGGGAACATCTCTGACCTGAAGGCAACCGAGGGAATTAAAATATGATCATCTTGTCATCCTCATCTAATGACAAGGAAGGAAGCCCTGGCTCTCCACGTCCCTTGCAATATGGCTATCTAGCTTTTTTTTTTTTTTTGTTAAATTTCTTTTTTTAAGAACAAAAAGCTGCCTTCTTTTGCAGTGACTGATAGTATGACAAAAGTTAAACTACTTTGCTTCTGCAAACCCATACAGACAAGAAACGCTTGAATTAATATTGAGCCTTCCATGCATGTAAAGTCTGTATAGTTTTGTAGGAACCAGTGTTTTCTGTTCAGCACAGGTACTCCCTTAGTGACAGATTTAGAACTGCTTGTGCTAAAAGGTAAATAACACAACAAAATACTTTAAAAGGGTCCGACCGATTTTTCTTTCCAGTAAGTCGTTCATTCATTCAAAGTCCTGGGAAATACAGTGCTCTGAACCCTGATGCTCATCGACCAGTGTTTAGCAGTAAATAAAGCAAATCCCGTTCCTAAATCAGAATACCAATTTTAAGCTTGACATGATTGAATTTTGGTTGATTTGCACTAATTACAGAAATACCATTGCGGTAACAATACATTTTCAAACAAGCTTGGAGGGACACTTTCTTGGCTGGCTGAAGGTAACGTAAGACCACACTGCTGCCAAAAGCCGTGCTCCTGCTGCAGCTCTCGTGCCTTGTATTAGTGACCGCACAGCTGCTGACCTGGCTAAGAACTGTGCAGCGAGCTGAGCTGATCCCACCCTTGTCATGGTCATTTAGTCGTTAGTGTCAATGCAAGGAAATACGCAGCCTGGGCAGGATAGAGGTGAGACTGGATTGTCCCTTCCACAGGCTTAAGCCACCAGGGAAAAATGTGAAGATAGCAAATGACAGAAGCTCATTAAGACCAAGGGAGAACAAAATGATTGTATTCCTTTTTTTTCTTCACATGTACAGTAAATATAATTTCCAAAAAGCAGATTCAAAAGTAATTATTGTTTCAAAGGCAATTCCAAAAGGACTGGCATTTTCCATTATCTTTAGGGTCTTTATTCACTTCAGTCCTTAAGTCTCTGGTCCACAGGCGGCTTGTACCTGAATCCAAAGTTGACTCATTCTCATGACTTCACCAACGGCAATTGTGTTTTCCTCATGAACACATCCACCAGGCCTGCACTGTGCCCTTTCATCTTACCAACTGTCCCGGTTTGAAGTAAAACCGAACCAATTTTGTGTTCTGTGATTTTACATCCTAGCTAGGCCTCCTCTAACTCTCTGAAATTAACGGCATATTGTGGAGAAAACTGCTCGTTCTCAGAATGATAAGACCAATGTTTGTGCTCCGTGCCAAGGAATGGTATGCAGGGAGGCCCTTGCTTATACTTACTGCTATAACAACCAAGGTCAGCCAATTTCGTTATTTGCCCCCTTAGAGGGTTGGAAACGGAAAAACGTAGAGGGGTCACATCGGTGGGGAGGAGGGGACAGGACAGGTGACCCAAACCTGACCAACTGGGGTATTCCATCCCATCTGCCCCATGCTCAGTATAAAGGCTGAGGGATCAAAGGGTCAGCCCCCTTCCTGCGATGGCCGACGTCCAGAGAGGACTCTGTCTGTTCACCTGCCTTTGATCCCGATCCGTGTGTTCCTGACTCCAGAGCTGGAATCCAGTTCCCATCTGTTGCTGAGTCCGGTCTGGGACTTCCCCAGTGCCTGCCGGTGATGTGACTGTCATCCTGGGAGCTTGATACGGTTTTGTATATATCGTCTCTATTTCATTATTTTCTTCTTTATTTTTATTTTAATATTAATTCTTCATTAAAGTAGTTTAGTTCATTCTAAACTTCTGAATCTCCTTATCTCTTTCTCTCCTCTCTCTCTCTTCTGGGGGGGGGGGGGAAAGAGGGGAGGGGAAGGGCCATCTGTCGGTCTGGTTTTGGTAAATTTGGCCGAAACCACGACACCAACCCCTCCCCGTGATCCTGTGCTGCAACCCCGGTGATGACAGATGCAGGCTATTTTCTTCTGTGTAAGGTGCTGATAATTTTTTGTTTGGTGTCACAGCGATAGGAAATTACGTATTGGGTCATATTAGTCAAGATTTGTATAGTGAAAAATATTAGTTGTAAGAATGGCTCATGTAGTTATGAAAAACCATACGTTAAGTGAATGTTTCCCGTGTAATTGTGGCATCCATACGGCAGAGCTGTCGTCTCTATACACTCAGTAAAACAAAAAGCTTCAACACTCTTCAGGCAGGCTGGCGGAGTGATGTGTTAATCTGCTCCCATTAACAAGACAGCAAATTCCCAGTTGATCACCCCGTTCAAATTAAGTACTTGTAATCTCATGGTGACACTCACAATGGTGTTAGCGTAATTCATACACAGAGATAGACAGGATGAAGTAAATGTCCTCAGGGGTGCTCAGCTTCCAACATTAATGTCATTTAGGCGCTCTGAATTTAATATGGGTCATTAACACCGAACTTCTGTAGTCACTGTTTTAAAGACAGAGCCTTTTAACTGTGTCAGTCTTCTGCACGGTACACAAGGGGTGTAAGCTATGTTACAGGTTCTCCAGTTCGTGGCAGGATGGGGGGGTCCCATCAGACTCCACCATGGAGGCGTACTTTATTGGAGGTGGCGGTGGCTTGAAAGATGGAGGTCTGTTCATACTGAAACAGAAGAGAAAAAACCCACTATCACACAAAAGCCATATAAAAGACTGTTGTAAAATGTTCACAGAAGGAGGTAGATGACAGTAAATCATTACAAGAGCACCTAACATTTGCTCTTACATACTGTGACTTCCCTGTTTCCGTTCTATAGCTCCAGCACACCTTCTGGTACTTCTTTGGCTTTCTTGGCTCCCACCTCACAATTTTATTTTATTCATGCTTTAAAAGAGCAGATCATTGTCCTGGTGAACCATTCAAAACCCCTGCAGGGATCTTTCGCTCACAGTGCTCTCTGAAGGTATATCTGAAGACTCATAATGAGTTTTTTTGGCAATTGATAGGCCATGATAAAGAAAGGTCCCATCCTAAAACAGTGAAAAAAATAAATCCCATTTTTTCCTTCAATATACAGGACTTGCAGTCATGTTTTAAAAGGGTTTTCTAGAACCACAAATGATTCATTATCACCTTGATTTTTCAAACATTTTAGTAATGTTTGTAAGATTAAAAATAATTGGCTATTACATACTTGGATACTACATCAGTAGATCTCCGAGTGCTTTAGTAGGGAATTAAGCTTTGGTAATAATTACAAACTCATTGTTTCTTTGACTGGGATTAAGTTTCAGGTAGCCTACTTTCACATATATTATTCGCAACTCAAATAAAGCTTCCCTAGAAGTACAATTTCATTAAAACTTGTCCTCAAGTAACCATGCAAAATGAGAAAGTAAAAGCAGCTGGCAGGGAGGCTAATAGAAGTGAGGGGCTCTGGGGAAAAAAAATTGACTTGTATTCTTCCCTCACACCCTGAAGCTGCACCACAGCTCTTATTTTTTAAAATTTATTTTATAGGTAACCCATGGAACAGATGAAAGGACTGAGAACGCACCACATTTCATACCTCTGTATGAAAAAACCAGCATTAGTGATTCATGTATTTAAATGTCTTGTGTGCTACGGGTAGTCTCAAGTGAAAATGCAGAAATCTAAACAGCTGGGTTAGTTTGTGCTGTCCCCTGTGCCACCCCTCCCGCCCCTGCGGTTCCCTTCCCTATACTTACATCTCTTTCTGGTACTGACACCATTTCCTGATGCCTAAAGCTATTAGAAAACTGCAGAAGAGGAGCAGGACGGCTACCACTGTTGGCCAGGAGAAGCGACCGGCTTTCGTGTTCTTCACGCCACCTGGAAGGAACACAGGAGACAGAGCTCAGCTGAATGTCCTCAGGGAGGAGGGAAATCTGCTTGCTGCCTGTGAGTCACTGCTTCCCCCGGGCACAGTACGGGTGACAACGCAGCCCCAAATCAACACCCAACTGCCAGCTTCCCAGCTGAGGATCCCAAACGCTGAGCACTGCAGCTCTAATTTGTGGACTTAACTCATTTTTATTCTGACTGGGTTTGTGGGCTGATGTCAGCCACCCATCAGTTTGCAGGTCGAGAATATTCAGACACAGCCACCTGGCAAGCGTTTCATCCAAAAACCACTGGTTTTCTCTGTTGCCTCGCTAGCTTCTCTGAGAAGAGGAAGCATATCATGGTGCAGCTGGGCACAGCTGCCCATCCCAGCCCTCCTACCCACCAGCTTATTTTTCATGTCTCTGACACCAAACCCTGCCAAAACGTCTGGCCAGGAGTGCAGCCACCTTTTGGGCTGGCCTCTTGCTGGTGGCACAGTGTTCCTGCCTTACCCCAGCTGCCTCTCCCCACTGTGGTGCCAGGATGCCCCCACTGTCCCCTCTTGCGCAGCCACCCGTGGGGGTGCTGGTGGCTGAAAGAGGTGCCCTTGGGGTCCTGGCTATGGGGAGGAAGCAGAAGAGGAGCATGGTCCTCCTCCAACTGCCACAGAGGGTGCAGCAGTGGGCTGGGTGCTAGAGAGGGCTGGAGCACAAGAGTCGCTGGGTGATACCGGTGTCACCTCCCGTTGTGCTGGCGTCAAGGCCCTTTGCAAGGTTGGTCATACTGATACACCTCCCAGCCTGGGTCTTAGCCACAGTGGCAGCCAGCGTCACAGCCACTGGTGGACTGTGTGGATGTGGTGGACCAGGTGCCAAGTCCACCATACTGCATGAGCTGTGAGTGGCCCATGGGGACAGAAGTGTGACCAGCCAAATTTTGCTGCTGGAATAAAACATGCCCTGGGGCATTGCTTGTGGATGCAGGGAGAAGGCAGGAATACCAAAAAACTGCAACAAACCACGGTGTGGGGACACAGCAGCTGTCTTTTAATCTCTTTTCCCTCTTTTGAACTCCCCTGGTCAAATGTACATGATGATGCAGGTTTCACACTTTTCTGTTTTTCTTGCTTACCGCAACGGTATGCTGAAAGAAGAAGATTTGTAGGATAATGTCTCACCAGTACTATTGAGACTGCTGGTAGTAAAGAAACCTTTCCCACTGGTAACTGAAGTTGGCTGGTCTGTGGTACTGAAGGACAGGTTACCTAAAAAGATACGGGTACAGAACATTTTTAGTAATTTATTTGGAACTTTTTTAAATGAAGGTTGTGTTTTGAAGCCACCATTATTCACCCTGCTGAAGACTGGAAGTCAAATTCCAGAATCAAGGTGTCAAAATGCACTTGGCGAGACAGCTACATTTTGGCTTACAACCCTGTGTTAGACAAAAAGTGTGCTTTTATCAAATTAAAGAATATTAGAAGAAAGAAGGAAACAAGGACTATTAGAAAACACCTATTAAGACGTTCCAGCAAGCCAGTGTTGAGCCGCATAGACGTCTGGGAGAATGATAAGCTTTTTACCTCTTTGACAGTAATGAAAAAGCTAAAGATATTAAGTGCCTTAACAGCAACAAAAAGATTCTGCCTGTGTTGGGACTGAGTGAAACCTCAGTCTCCTCTGTCAAGTATTGTGCCTGAACCACAAAAATCATCTTTCACCTGTTTGTAGACAGATATTTTGCCTTTCGTAATATAGCTAAGCTACCTATGTTTAAGATCAGTGCTGCCTAAGGATACATTCCTGTTATTTCTAGCTACCTCCTTGTTTGAGTCTTCTGAAATAATAGCTAAAATACGCAACTAAACAATGGCAAGCATCTCCAGAGCTGCCACGGCACTTACGATGCACCAGGGTTGTATTCTCAGAGGAGTGCGTGGCATTCCTGAGGCTTTGAGGGGATTCGGTGGTGGAATCATTCAAATCTGTACAAAAAGAAATCATATCCTTCAATTGTCTTACAAGCCTGTACGTGATTGCTTCATTAGGCTTAAGTGTGGCTATTTTATATCCTTTGCTTTTCTCTGATGCAAACAACAAATGAAATAACAGAGATACCTCTAAGTCTCTAGTACAATTGCTGATTTATAAATCCAAGAAAAAAAGCCCCATTGTTTAAATTATATGAATGAGTAACTGGGCAGAGCCAGGAAAAATCTCTTTCTCGTGAGATGCTGGTTCTGATTGAAATTGAGCACTCAAGCATGTGTGTGTGTGTGTGTATGTATGTATGTATTAAAAAGCCCTACCAAAATCAGTACAATTCTAGGGCACTCTAAAAATTCACTGAGAGTTTTGGACATTAATTCAATTCAGTTCTTCTTTTCTCCTTGTTTATTAGGTGTTTAATTTTATGGGGATAAGCAGGGTAGATCCGGCATTTTAAAAAGTTATATTAAAAAAAAGGACATACACTTAGAGATCTGCTGTATACAACATGCTGACAAGCACTGCTTATTATTATTTACGTAACGGCTTGTGTTAGAGGCTCAGAGAATCGAATTGATAATGGTAATCCCTGTTGTGCGAGCCTGGTGGCCCTGGGAGGGCACAGGGAAACACATTGGTACATCTCAGCGAGCTGGGTGCTCTGAAATTGCCCTCAACTACAGCTGCTGGACTGAGGACCCTTGAAGGCCATGCCCCGGCTGGTGGTCAGGCGGGCATGGCTGTGGAGAAGATGATGAGTGGTGCAACGCCCGGCACCTCCTGCGAATGGCAGTGTCATTCAGCACGCTTTTAGCAAAAATCTCAACCCGCAAGCTGTGCTAGAGCAGGATGGTGAAGCATTAGAAGTTGTCACAAGGTTTCAGTCTAAATGCGTGGTTGTGGGTTACATGCGGGTAAATAAGCACGGGAGTGCTGCCAAAAACATATTCAGAAAATGGAAAGCGGCTGCTACGTTTGTGCTTCAGCCAAAAGACGACGGCCATACAAATGCAAAAGCGCTTTGACAGGTCCTGCCTGTTCTGAAAGCACAAAGACAAACCAAGATGTTAAAAAAGAAAGTCACTTCTGGCTTTCTGCTGCTGAGCAGAGATTTTCTAAAGAGAAAGATATGTGAAAAAGTGCCCACCCCTGGGTTTTTTTCTTGATTTATTGATCTTTAATGAGGCTGCCTTTCGATGTTCTATTAGCCAGCTTTTATTGTCCCACATTATCTCATGACTTCGTTGCTGTTCTGTGATTTTATTTAGCTTCTCTAGTAATTTATTTCATCTATAAACTACCCTCAGTACTCACTACATTTGCCTAGCAACTCTCTCAATTTTAATATTATTAAATTAAATACGTCTAATAAAACCAGGATACTCAAATGCTTTCCTTGATGGTTTGGAAGACTCAAGTCTTTATCTTCTAACTCAGTGCAACTCAGCAGGGAAATCGATTCTGTGAAGTACTGAAAAGGTGCTACAGATTACACCACCTGATTTTTGGCCTCTGCTTGGAGACAACTTTTCCATGTTTACTAATAATTTTTGAACGGTGATGTAATCACTATCAACTAGTAGCTGAAAATAAGCACCACAGAGCTAATCCTCTTGGCAAAAGCATCACAAACTGAGGACCATGTAGAGCCGAGTATCTGCTGCTGTACTTTTTATAAGATACTCCAGATCACTGGAGATTTGCAACCCTAAATTGGTGCCACATTTGCACTTGGCAACACCTGTATTCAACTACATAACTCCCCTGCTGCAGTCCTATGAAGCAAAAAAGATGTATCAACTACTCACATGCTGTTGTCAAACTCTCACTGACTGCTGTGGTGCTGGCATAGCTTTTTGTCTCTGTGGTAGAAATCAGCACTCCTGTTGAAAAACACACAAGCTTGTGAAAACACCTGTAGAGGACCCCATCACTTGTTCTTTATTTTTCCCTCTTTCTTCCCTGTTTCCTGACTGAAGAAGTCAAAGACTTGTAACCTACCACCTGAGATGCTGGCTTCCCTCAGACAAGCACCACAAAATTTTCTGTCAGGTTTTAAAGTCTGTCACAAGCGAGAAACTAAAGAGACATTTGGTGAGATGGATAAATATACTTTGAGAAAACATATGAGGCATTTAAGCATATGTTTTTGAATTTCAGCTGAGTTTCAGCTACAACACAGTAGTACTGAGTTCTCTGGCTCGTTTTGACCTGAAACCAATAGAGAGTGATGAGCAAATGTACATAAATCAGAATTTAGACAGGGTTTCACCAGCTCCAATGAGACAAAACTGTTTTCCCAACTAGCAGGGAAAAGAGGACTATTTCACATTTACTAAAAAGAGTCTATCTTTCCCGACACCTGTCTCATTGGAGAAGTATCATTAAGCAATCTGAGGAAACCTGAGAAGGTGAAATGCAGCTGTGGTCCAGCACTCAAAGCCTAAGCATCTCTGAGTTCAGAGACAGAGCTATGGTGGCAGCTAAGCAAAGACAAGGCTGCAGTTCTAACAGCCTTGGCTTTGTCTCCCCTCCTTCTCCTGCCTATAGCTGTGCTCTCTTCTCTCGTATCAATTCTCTCGGATTTTCATTAAAAACTTGCAAAATAACAGGCACTGAACTAAACCCCTTTGTACAACAGCAGACTTGGACTTGATGTTCTGCCTCGGCTGCAGCCCAAAGAGTCTGCTCAAGGAGCTGATGGTGGCACCAGTGCGGGAACCAGCAGTGAGCCAGAGAGGAGAAGCACTACCCTATGGTTGGCACACCACAAGTGCCACACATCAGAGGCATTGGTTAAAAGGCAATGTTTCCTGGGCTACTTACAGAAGAGAAATGGCTCGGCTCCGGCTTATACTATGACTTTGACCTCTTACCTCCTCAAACAGTGAAGATATATAATCCAGTAAGGAGAATCCTCTGTTTACACTGTATATTTATAGCCTTTGTTGTGAAATTGTTTGTTGAGACAGAAGGGCTTTCAGTCCACAAGGACAAGTGCTTTGCTGCCTGCTGTCCACCAGGCTAGGCAAGTGTCTCTACTTTGGGGATGGGGAATGCAGCCTGAGAAGCTGCAAACTTTAGCTGTAATCTGTATTCCCACCCTGGCATATCTCGATCCAGCCTCTTCATGCCCCAGGGCTTTACATTGAGTGATTCAGCTGCCAAACAGCACTCCGTTGGGGCAGGATGAAGCCATGTGTTCAGCATCTTCTTACAACATTACCCCACATACTGCCCATCACGTTACTCGTGCATCTCTGGGTAAACACTGCTATCATGTAATGTAGGTTACTTTAAGGGAAGGTTGGGGGATTGAATTACACAGTTTAAGGAAGACGTTCAATGCCCCACAAGCTTGTGAAAGTTAGTCTGTTGCAAGTGATTTTTTTTATTTGTTTGGGAGAGCAAGGCTGCCGCAAATACCAAGGGGCAAATCCACTCTTGCCATCCGCTGCCCCAGTGGTGGACCTTTTCTGAGGCAAAGCTTTGGTGCTGCTGTGAAGGGGAAGATGGCATTTGACAGCAACTTGCCACATTGCCTCTTCCCCCTGCTGATGGCTCTGCCCGTTCACCTGGGCTGTTTTGTCTCTGAAACAGGAGCATGTGCCATGCCTGCATTTATTCAGGCTGCGTGGCAGCGAGCGCACACCTTGCTGCCGGCGAGGGCAGCCCCAGCGCCCTTCTGTGCATCAAACCAGCCGGTCCTACAGGGATCAGCAGCTGAGCTTCAAAATGGAAAGAGACTTTAAAGAAAAAACGTGTTTGCAGATAGGCTGTGCTGCGAGAAATTGCACTCTGCTGGGACTGGCGGGCATCAACCTTTGATTTTGGGATCAGAAGGCAGCAGGTGCACAGCCTCTCCTGCTCTCCATTCAGGCTGCTGCTGCTGCTGCGCTGCTGGGTGCGTGCCAGCCACCGGTGCACATAGCTCTCCCTGGGGAAGCCAGCTTAAACCCTTTTGAGTGAGTCACCCTGCCCTCCACTGGCCTCGGTGTCACCAGCCCGGGGAAGAAATCACCGATTTGAGTCATCTGCTGTAAATATTTTGTTTATCGGTACTTTGTACTTCTACTCCTGTGCTCCGATGTTTGGGCTGCACTATTTTCTAGCTCTAATGTCATTCTATTTTTGTATGATATTTAACTGAAGAGATACAAGGAATAAATATTGTAAAAACACATTCTCGATGTCTATTCACTTGCTAAAACTAATGCATATATCCTGAATGGAGCATTAAAAAAGATGAAATCAAGACAGTACTTTCTCATATATTTAGTTTTGAACTGTGTACTTCCTAGTGTTTAATGCATGAGGAAAAGGGCTTCAGTGGACATTAAATTGCTTGCTACAAAAAATGCAAGAGAGTTACTGTGTTTATATATCTTTCTCCTATGTTCTTGAGGCAATAGAGAAAACATTTTGGCTGAATTGATTACCTTGTGTTGTGGAAGCAGGAGCCAAGCTTGCTTGACTTGTGAAATCTGGAGAAGCCAAAGATGTCGACTGGTGCTCTAAAGACAAACAGATTACATGGTATCATATTTAGTCAACAGGATCTTTTAAAAATAATATTAATGTCATAAAACAACCTGGATCAAAGAGCTTGCGGTAGCTGTAGGGTAAATGCAGACTTTGCAGCAGGAATCCTGCTGTCAGAGCTAAGGTGAAGTGCTCAAAACACAACCCACAAGTTCAAGGGGCCATCAGAATGGATGACATTATTATTGCTGACCCTTTCATCCGGGCTATTTATCTATTTATGTTTTTATACACAGGGTTCACTTTAACTGCTGTTTGGTGGATTATGCACTCGTGGTGGTGCTCCCCTGCCTAGCTAGGGCCTTGCCAGAAATGGTCCCAACAATGTGCTGCAGCCATATACGCCCAGGAGATCACCTACTCTTGCAGGTTTTCTTCTCAGTTGCTGAAGATAGTTTTGTATAGTTATCCATATGCATGCTCTGGTAAAGCGGTGTTATTTATCTGATATCATTAATAAATGGGAATGATGCGTTACTATTGGGTCAGGGAAAAGTGGTGGGTTTAACTTTTCTATCACGTGCATATCTTTGTTACAATAGGACAAATTTATTCATAGTTGCATAAGGGTTTTTATTCCATTTTATAAAAAGACATAAGAATAATATGTGATATGCAGCATGTCATCTTAGATACTGTCCTAACACGACAGCTTTAGCAGGATTTGTGTCAGATCTCTTCTTGGGTAACTTCATAGTTCACAAATGCCTGTCCAGCAGCACATAGGTACCATCAGTACCAGAGCACACTGACCTTTCCCTGGCATACCTCTGGCTCTGTGTACATGACATTTAAGCAATGGTCAAGCAGAAATCCTACATGTATTGACTGAGTAATAAAGAAGGAGCTTTCTTTTCCCCTTACCTGAGGTAGTCATGACAGCAGATGGAAGTGCTGAATTTCCAAGGTCTATAACAAATATAGAACACTTTTACTCAGGGAGACAAAGGTGTTTATTCTGCTTTAAAAAAGTGGGTGATTCAAAGATGTAAGAGTGAGGGAGTGCATCACACTTAATTTCCAAATAATCTTTCAATGCACAACTCAGCCAAGTGGTCCAATGAGAAGCATGGAGGACCAAAGGTAACTCTGCTGTGAAATCCCTAGGGAAACGGAGGTTTTGGGGAAAAACGTTTGGAGACCTGGGCACCTCAACTCAAAAAGCAGAAGTGTGTTACATGGTTTTATCCCATACGAACAGATGCATCTTATTGGCATGCATGTTGAAACAACATGTATGACCCAGTGGTGGCACCTGCATAGCTCCATCCATGAGGCACTTCAGAGATTGCAACTCTGACAGAAAATTTCAGGGATACTTTGCACTGCAAAGTGCCCACCAAGTCCTCAAAGAAGAGGAGAGGGAGTTATTTCTTGTAATTAAAGGACTATTAACCAGCCAGCCAAGCACAGCAGAGACACCATCCTGCTCAAGCAGCATTTACAACCTGAATGAGACCTCTCACTTTTTTTTTCTTTTTTTTTTTCCCCAGGAGATGAGGCAAAGTACCCCCTGTGTATGTTGGGAAGAAGGTTTAAATATTCCCAAAGGGCTTCATGAAGGAGGTGATCTATGAAAGCTCACACACCCCCATTAGAAGGACATATCTGGGAAGGCAGCCAGAAGGTACCTCTGCCTGGTCAGGCTTGTTGGGAGGACATCGAGTGGGGAGCAACCCTCTGCAGAAAGGATCTTAGCATACGTGGCTAACCATCAACTCTCCAGCTGCTTTTCTTTGCAAGCATTTGTACCTCCTTTGGTAGTTTTGAGTGTTGCTCTTCCATCTGCATTTCATCTTAGCCTTGCCTGCGCTAACAGGGATTTCGTTATATAGATGGACTCTTTACCAAAGATGCAGCAGGTCTAAACACCAGGTTGATGGGGCACCTTGAGGTGTGCCCAGCTGCCAGTACGTTTCTGCAGAGCATGCAAGGCAAAGCAGGGTGGAGACCTGATGCAAGCTGCAGGGGCTGCTTTGAGACATCACCTTGCAGAGGCCAGCAGAGGAAAAAGTCTCTCTCTCAGGGACCCTTCGTACCTGGTATGGCTTTCTGGTGCCCAGCAGGGTACTGTCTGAACCCCCAGGGCCTGCCACAACCCTCACTCACAGAAGTAAGCTGACATAGAAAACCACACTTCTTTCCATGCCGTTTGTCTACAGTGTTTCTCTGACACACTCAAGTAACCCACCCCTGAAATGCAGCTGCCTCCCGTGGGGAGCAGAACAAGTTGCCCCAGGAGAGGTGTCTCCAAAGGGCTTCCGTTGAGGTGTGGAGGGAACCATTTATCTGTCTGCAATAAGCTGATAATAAGACAAACTTGCAGGGGCAGAGTGCGGATTTACCAAATTTACACAAATGAAGAAACATCCCATCAGTTCTTTAATTAGGCAAAAGTGTTGAGGATCTTGGCTGTGTACTTAAGCAGAAGAACCATTACTAGGGCTGTTATTTTTAATTATCAGTTCAGTGCTGAAAGAGCTATATTCAAATGCCAGCTGAAGCATCAGAAATAACATTAAGTGCCCCTCAAGGCTGGAGTTTAATTATGCTTGGGCTTAATTATGATAGATTATGTCACCAAAATATCTGTTTATTGTATTTTCTCTGAAGTCATAGCTAGAAAAAGGGATACCTTACTACCCATCCAGAAACAAGTTTGCAAAACTATTTCTCCAACAGCTTTAGGAATTTACAGATTCACTTTTAACCTAACCCAAATTATTTCATTCTCTAATTTATCCTACCTTCTGAAGCTATGGTCGTAAAAGCTTTAGATGAGGCTTCATTAGACTTATTGTCTGTGAAGAAAGAAAAAGAAAAAAAGATTAAAGCAGTTCTTAGAAGTAGTTAGGCTTTTGTTATAAAAGCTGAAAATTTAGTTTGGGGTTTGTGTCATACTGTGCATTAGTATGGCACCTTCACAGAATATAACTGAGAATTAATTTCATTCTTTTCTTTCTGTCACATCTAAATACATTAACATTTTTATACAGAGTGGATCTATCTTAACGTTAGCATAGCCTGCAGGCAAGAATGTAGACTGCTTTAATTGACGGCTCTCCGATTTGAATATATTTCTACAAAACTGCAAATTGGGTGAAATGAGTCATTTTGGAGAAAAATGATCATTTATCTCCCTTCCCTCCAAAGCTATATTTCCAGAGGAGTGAGCTCTGGCTTTTGATGCAGTCTTTCTTTGTGGAAAAACATACCAATAAACATATCCACAGCCACAAGTGGATACAGCTGAGCTTCAAGCAGTCACCATGGTACGTGATGTACCCGTGGAGACTGCTAAGGGGCCAGCAGTTCGGTTGTATTATCTGTGCAGCAAGGAGCATACATAGTACAAAAAAAAAAAAAGAAAAAGGTGTAACTATGCATTTGCACCCGAAGAGGAGGCATACACAAGAGGATGCTGAAGTAAGTCAGTCTGCCCTTTTTACCAACCACCCTGCATCTTCAGAAATGCCATAAACCTCTGCACTACCGCTTTTCCTGCTTTCACCAACTACTTGAGACAGTATTTCTCCATACTTCCTTAATTGTGTAGCTAATTCTTATAGTACAGGGGAGTCTCTCCATTGTCCAAAGTGATTCAACCGTTTTAGGGGCCTTTTGCAAGTTTCACTGAAGATGTACAACACAGCCCTGACTCTGACGGTTTGATTTTTAGGAGAGCTGTGTTGCACACATGCAGATTTTCTGCCAGGAGTGCACAGTGAGAAACACATGATTATGATAGCTCACTGGTGCCATGTGGCTAAGCTAGTGTATTTTGGGGTATAAGAACTGCAGCAAGATACTGCCTAAACAAACAGCAAGCATCTTATATTTGTGTAGGAGTTTCTTAGCTCATTTAGAGGCTTGAGCAAAGACTTGAGCTAAAAAACCTCCCAGAAAGTTCAAGCTGTGCGATGAACTTATACAATAAAGCTTCCATACTCTTGGCATTTCTTCTGTATTTTGAATAACAGAGAATACATGTGTTTGGTGTTCTTTACGTTTTATGTTTTGGATGTATCCTATCTATGAAAAACCTACCGAAGGAAACAAATATTTCTTCTGATGAAATATTCCACGTTTCATTCCTAAGGAAGGAAAACAGACATGCACACGAGAACGTCTTATGTGTCTGGTGGGTCCCTTGCAACAGCAGCGTCGATCTCAGATGATAGAAACCTTCACTATCTTGCAAGTCGTCTTGTTCAACAGGAATTTCTTGGGGAAAGAAAAAAAAAAAGAAAAGCTGCAAGACCCTCTCATTACATTCCAAACTATAAAGCAGAGCTGTGCAAAATACCGATACTGAAAAGGAAGCTCATATGGCTGCAGGTTTCTTTGCTGAGATGTTATCAAAGATGGCAAGAACAGCGGGGTTATTTCAAGCCATTGTTCCCATCAGTGGCAGTTGCAGGGGGATATGGTCATGGTTCTTCACCAGCTGTTTTCTTTGAGGAGGGCTGATCCTCCCCTTCACCCTGATGGACAGCCACAGGCTTCCCATGGCAGGAGCAGATGAGAAACCATCGCTTTTCTTGGGAACGACTCCTACAGCTGTGCCATTGTCCTATGAACGGGTTGTATTACCTCCAGGCTGCTCCATCAGGCTCACTCTGTCCACGTACCACTGGAGGCTTGGCTTGGGAAATGCCTTCCTCACGATGCAGCTCACATTAGGCTGTGAGGCAGTAAAAAACAGTAGTTAGCCTCTGGCATTTCTCACCTGGCTGCTGGCTTCCAAAATCCCTTACAGACAGAGCTTATTTACTCACTCACTTCCTCTTTATTGCATTTCTTCCCCCTTCCATTTTTCTGGTTGCAGACACCATTGAACAAGAGCCCAGGGATGCCCCCATCACCCTGGGACAGCTGAGGGATAATAGAGCTCCAACACCCTCTGGTCCTGTGCCGTGGCCAGAGAGATATAGAGTGATACCCCAGCCTCCCTCCCCCCAGTGCCTCGGTGACAAACACCCACATGGAGAAACACTGGCATTGGTGGGTGTGTGTGGAGAATGAGACACCTCCTGATTGCCATGTAAGTCCTTCCTTCATTAGGGAGATAAGGAGGCAAACCCCCAAAAAGACTGCCTAGCACAATGATGTGTTGAATATACAAAATTTTCTACCTTTGTAGAAGGCACAATATGCAAGAGGTTTCTAGAGGTCACAAGGAATTGCATGCTCAGATGCAGTACTCCTGGCTGTATGCCAATTGCTCCAAAAATCTGTGTTTGTGCTCAATTTAATTTCTCATCAAGCAATAGATGGGAAGGGCCTCAAAACCAAGGCTGGATGAAGGTTTGTGCACTAGCAGGATGGGACGTCTCATCCTTATGCTGCCTGGATGTTCCCAATTACATTACATAACATTAACTTAGCAGCTTATGGCACTAAGAGAAATTGCCTTGCCCAGTTAAACAAAGAAAAAAAAAAGAAAAAAAGCATGTGCTACTCATGCAGCACAAATCCCTCTTGCTCCCACTTTCGAAGAAAGTGGTTCACACATTTAGTTGAAAGCAAGCTTGATGCACTGCAGCCAGCAGAAGTCAATCATTCAGTACGAAGACTGAAACTACTGAGCTGAAACTCTTTCCTTGCCATGGTAAATAGCCTCGAAACTTGTAGTGTAATGGCTTTCCTCTTTTTTCTCTTCATTGTTCCCTAATTTTTCAGGCACTGTTAGTTCATAATATGTTTACATATGCTTCCTATGAAGAAACACGAATCTGACATCCAAAGTAGATTTAAGTCCTGCAAGAAAAGGTGGAAAAGAGAAGGAAAGGAGTCTGTGTTTGTTTGGGGGTGAACAATGAACAGAGGCTCTTGGAAGAGTTTTTGTTGCCCGGTTGGATGATAGCAGCACCTTTTGCTCTGCTCCGCAGGACAGTGCAGACAAAAGCCTGCAATATCCAACACCACACCTGGAAATAGGTCACCAGGAAAATTATACTGGTTTTGCAGAACCAGCTGACTTATGGCTTGCCTGACAACACGTGGGTATGGTTAATACAAGGTTCTGTCTGCCCGCCAGCACTCTTTCCAAGGAAAACTTTCTTAGCTTGGAATGCTCACAGATCAAAAGCTTCAACCTGGATGGATGCAACAGGAAGCAAAGCGTCATAGCTTGCTAGTCAGTCATATGGGCCACAAACATGTGTTATGCTAAGTACAGCCAATGTGGTACAGCAGACTTTCTCTTTAGGTTTTGCCATTGCCAAGGAGGTGATAAAATAAAGGCCCCAGAACACACATGTAACTGCTCAGCTCTAAGTAGATCCAGCCCCTCCATCGGCATCTAATTGCTCCAGCTGAGTTCTGCTTGCAGCATGCCACATTATGCCTGAAAAAATCATCACCTTTCCATCGACACACTAGACCATGTCAGTGCCCCGAGCAGAGCACCTGCTCCTCCCTGTCCCCAGGGGTCTGTGTGCAGGTGAGGACTGCCACTGCCTACCCCCTTGGAGCAGCATCCCAGGTAGCCAGTGGCCTTCTTTGGAGAGGGATTTTATGCAGTGAGGAGAGGGCAGCTTGAGGCTGCTGGGCAGTAGCCAGAGGGTGGGATGGGAAAGGGAGCGTTGCAACACCAGCAACGTTGCGATGGGAAAGGGAGCGTTGCAGCCCCCTGCAACACCACTGACTCCTCCTCACAGCCTCTCGATCCTGTCCCGGACCTTTCCCTGGGGCTAACGCAAAATCAGATTTTGCCCACGCCACAGAGAAGCCTGTAGCTAGCTCCAGTTTGTGCTCAGTGAAGCAGCTCGCTGCTGCGGGGATGGGAATCGCTCATAAGGAAGGGGACAAATGGCTGACATTAATTCATTGACTTGCTCGTCACCCTGTGAGTTTGGCCAGGTTGGAGGTCCCGCCTACATCTGATTCAGCTTAGCCTGCCTGGCCCTGCTGGGGTGGCACGGTGATGGTCACGGGCATTACTCTTTGCTTCAAAATTGCTCACCTTCTGCGAGGTGCCAGCTGAGCCCTTCTGCAGGCTAATGGAGATCTCGGGGTAGGCTGGAAAGCAAACAGAAATGTGTTAGTGAAATGGATACTGAAGGTCACAGTAACAGCTTCTAATGAGATTTGACAGCCCTGTTTCGTAAAAAGAGAAGAAATGAAATCCTACATCCACCTACACACCTAGCAAGACAAAAGCTTGCACAGCTCTGATATGAAGTCAAGGAAGTGGTTTATGAGCATATATCAGCAGCTACTACCACAAGATCTGTGAGGTACTTCCCTGCCTATCTATCTAAACTACTCTTGGGTGGCTTTGCTGGAGAAGCGAGCTGAAACCATCAGTCATGGTTCTGGTAGCAGAGCCACCATTCCAGGGCCTGCTGAAATAAAACACTCCCCAGTTGTTGGTTCCTCCATGTGTTTGCCAATCAAAGTCGTCTGCAAAGGCTTCAGCTGTCTCCACAAACATTGATTGATTTTGGGTACCAGCTATCCACATGCTGTCACCTGGGCAGACATGTGACAGTGTCACACCACAGACACTTCCTGCCTTGCTGGGAAGCCCAGAGCTCACCTTTCCATCAGAGCAGTGGGTCTCTGGTGACCACATCCACAAGAAATGGAAAAAGTGTTTTCTTTTTTTTTTTTCACAGCATTTTGGTTCTATGCACAGCTGACTGTACAGATAAAAGCTACCATAAGCCTCTCTACATTGGCATTTCTAAATTAGCCATTGGGGTCACTGGTTTGCAGTAATATTAACTGACTTATTAAGTAAGGACTATTGAAACTGTGCTAATATATATCAAATCTCAAAAGCCTTGGATAAATTGTGCTTCTGGTCCTTTCTGAGCCTTAAACTGGACTGGAAACAAGTGCAGCCCTTGGATTACTTATGAGATCCATCATTCTTTCTCTTTCCAACCTAAACCTCACTTTATTCTTTACAATTAAGATAATTTTATTTTCTTTTTTTCTAACCCTGTTAACTGATATAGGGTCACTTCAGTTCATTACGTTCCCCTCTGAGTTGAACTGCTCAAGTTTCCCTGTTGTTTTATATAACAAATCCATGAAGGACTCTCCTACCTTCTTTTTTTAATTTCCATTTTTCTCCCTTTTGTTACCGATGGATTATGCCTGGGAGTGACCTATATTTAATTATCATGAACTTATGTTTTTCTGGACTTGCAGTACTTTTTGGGTGGAATTTCCTTTGGTGTTTTTTTTTTCTTCTTTTTTTTTTTTGGTTTGGTTTCATTTTGTTTTGTTTTGGTGAATTCTTCCTATCAGAAAATGGATGTCTGAGGATTCCATCTTTGTTTCTTCCTTGCCAAAACTGTACAGATGGTAGCAGGGCTGGTAGAAGACAACCATACTTTTTCAGATGTAAGAAAAAGTCTGGTAAGCTAGATCCTCTAATCTCAGCTAAAAGTTGGTTGAGAGACTAAATAAAACCCAGTCTAGTGCCTGCTCTTCCTTTTGCTTTTTGATGATAACAGGTAAAGTATGCTTTTCCACATCTATATTGGATGTTGTCCTCTGCTTTCTCAGAAGACATGGTTGTTGGGTAACTGTTCTGGCAGGCAGCTTTCAAGAACAGCTCTGAATGGTCTAATAGATCTTTTCCATTTAACATCGCAGCCCCTGTTAACAGTTTGACATTCATTTGTCTTGCTAGGATATTTACCAACATTTTGGGTCTAGCAGAAATTCAATATTTAGTATAGTAGTTTCTGCTGCTGAGCTTTTACTCTTACAAAAAGGAGAAATCAATATTTGGCAAAGTTAGATGGGAAAAGGCTATACATTTTCTCAGAAACTTGTATCTAAAAGAACTCTGTTCTAGGAAAGAAATATTTTGAAACATTTAGGTCCAAAAGTACGCTCTTAAAAAAAGGTCTCTCTCTTTTTATTTAATCTATCAAGACTCTCAACTTCATTGAAAGTCTTGTTCCTGTCTTCCCCATTCTCTCCTGCTCTGCTCTCAGTCAGACTCAGGCCACCTCAAGCATCTGTGGGGAGGTGCCACTGCCACCCCTCAGACTTGGGCTGCCTCCACTGTGTTTAGCCCTGAAGCATTTGTCAGAGGGACCCTGCACAAGGATCTTTCCCCTTCCTCTCCTCCTGCGCATTACAGTACCATGGTGCACGAGCTGCCTGCCCTCCCCTGCCGTTCCTTCATGCCACCCAGCCCGTGGGGTTCAATTGCACAGGTGTTTTGGTGACAGCAGGGTTGCTGGCTTGCTGAGATGGGAAAATATCTCCAGGTTTCACTTGGCTTCGGATCTCTACCTACATCCTTTCTAATGGCCAGGATGACAGATATAAGTAATATAATATGCTGTTGACATTGTATGGGTTTACTATCATGCTTTAGATCCTGCCCTGGCCGTCTGAGGCTTGGTCTACCTGCTAGGGCATAAATGTTCATTTCTTGGTCAGCTTAGGAACAAGAGGGGTGCTGTCATCTGAAGCGGCTGTTTGTCTGTCCCCAGACGTCAGCTGGAGATTGCTGGATTATTCTGGCCACTGTCTCTGCTTGTTCTGCCCTGCCAGCGCATGGGGGTGTGGGCTGGCACAGGGGTGGCTCTGGACCATTTGCTCTTGGTCTCCCCTCCCACTGTAGCACAAGAAAGGTAAATGGAGAAAAGCTGGTACGATGCAATCATAAGCAGTGTGACTTCAGCCAATGGTAACAGAAAAGAGCGAGACAACATGCAAAATAGTTATTTTACCCAAAATATATCAGACATGAAAGGGTTAAGAGCAAAGCAAATGCACTTCCTCCGAGATCTTGACCCTGTTGGCCTGAGGTCTGAGAGATCTTCCTCAGTACCCACCACAAACTAGCTCCTAGGGAGCCCCTCCACCTACCCCTGCCCTCAGGAGGCCTGTGAGAGAGGCTGATGGCACAGCACCCCAGTCCAAAGCCAGCCGGCACTTACTGGGAGCATCACAGGCTGCTCAGCACCAAGGGCCACGGTTGCTTTCTCTTGTTTGCACTAATATGCTGGTGTGGGTGTATGCACAGCCAGCCACATGTGACACAGTAATTCAGAGAATAAGCCAAATAAAGCAACCTCTTAGGCTAACAGATACACAAACCAAGGCGAGAACATCAGCAGGGTTGGGGGAGAGGGACAGTTCAAGTCTGTCAGTATACTTGAACGACTGGCCAGGTAACATTGTAGCTGTTTGACAAACGTTGACTTTTAAAAGTAAGACCCATGTCTGAATCATGCAAACGCAAGAGGAAATTTCAGATTATTAACTTCTATTTTTATTTCTCTTGCGTCAGTGACGAACAGCTCCCAGACACAGGTTTTACTTTTTTTTTTTTTTTTTCTGCTCTCTGTTGGGTCTTTCTTTGCATTCAGAGCATCAGCCTCACATGGCCGTGCCAGCCCTGAGCCACGGGCTCCCTCAAGCAAGCAACTACAGTCAAGGGACTGTCAGCAGACCCACTGTTTGACACCCATTCATTGCAGGAGCACTGGAAATATGTGCTTACCAGACGCACTGCCCTATAAGCAGAAAACACAGCCCGGTTTTCAGTGGGCAGCACCTGCTCTGATTCGGTTGTCCCTCAGCAATTGTAGAGCAATTACTAAGCCACTAGAAAGGGAACAGAGCAACTAACTAAAGATGGGGAAGGCTTCCAGCATGAAACACCAGCCCACACATTTGCAGTACGCGCGCCCTCCCATTCCTGACCCATTTGAGACCCCCAAGCAGTCAACATCACATGCCTTTGAGGATGTGATTTTGCAACAATGGTAGTTCCAAACTGTTTTAGCTAAATTTTGGCCCTGATTTCCTAACCACAGGCTGAATGGTCATTTTGTAATGGGCAAGGAGATCTTGATGACTGAGGTGCTTACCTGTAAACTGCTAAGTGCCAACATAAGCTTACACATTGGGGTGAGATAGTGGCAATGTACATGCCAACAGTGTTGATGTATGCACAATGGATCTAATATTTTTCATGCCAGAAATTGAATGAATGGCCTTAAATTCTTCCCAAGAACTATGGGGTTATTTACTAACATTTTGACTCATTGCAGCTGAAAAAAAATAAAAATGTAAATATGTATATATAAAAAGCCCCAGTGTATTAAAAAAGCTTTTGCCTTCAGAATGAGGCAGGAATGTTATCCTTCCAAGTGCAACTAAGTGGGTAGTTGGCATAAGCCCCTTACCGAATACTCTCACAGTGGTGCTGCTCTTCTGGACTCTTTCTGGGTGGTACACCACATGGCAGGAAAACACCCTGCCATCATCCGTGATTTTGGTGGGGAAAATCTTTAGAGCGTTATTCAAACCCAGGTGGACTCTTTGCCTGTACAGGGCACTGCTGTTCCTGTACACTGCAGGGCAGGAAGGCTCCTTGGTCACAAGTTCCTCTTTCCTGCCCTTTTCCCCCTGTGAAAAGAGCAACCCACACAATTTGTGAAGACCAGACACCCCCCCCCCCCAACCCCTTCCCAATATTTATAAACCAGCTCTATTCCCACTATGAAAAACTTCCGTTGCACCTCTAGCATTGCATAGTAGTAGGTGGATACTTCGCGACGCCTATTTTTTTCAAAATATATTCTCTCAGAACTTCAAAACCAATAGCACTCATCACCTTACCAATAAACTGGAGTAAATAGCTGTGTTTGTGAGTCTTGGTCTCTGTAGCCTGCAGAGAGGGCAACAGAGCTGCTTTCTCACTGCAGCAATCTTTAAGTTATGCTGAACATCCCATACATACTAAATACACTGAAATTCCAAGAAAATCCCTGCCATTTTAGATTTTAAGTACTGAGAACCTGATAATAATAGCTAGAAATCTTCTCTTTATGCCTGTGTGCCAGACACCCTTAGACAGAGGTGCAGCCGGCACATCCTGGACATCTGTCCCTCGGAACATATTTGCAAGCTGTACTCTGAATGATGCATCGTGACCCACATATGTCATTGTGCTGACCTTTGGGGTTTTTTTTCCCCTTCCTCTGCTGCCTTGTAGAGTGAACTAGCAACACTAAAACACAGTAAGGAAAAGGATGTTCCCTACAAACATTTTAAGGATTTTAATATTAAGAATGCACTGCAAAGGGGAGATCTAAATAGATAATGAGCTGGGACAAATGACTAAAAAACCTAAAATATTTGAAAAGCACCTCTAAGAAAACCTTGTCCCCAGTGACAATTGGTAGAAATTAACAGGCAAAGCTCAAGGTCACTGCTGGCTGTTACTTATCTCTACGTACTGAAATTAATGCTAAAAGGTTACATTAAAACATTCATGTAAATATCTATCCAGAAAGTGAGATGCAGTACAAAAATATAATGAGCTTTGTATCTGACAGAAAATTGCTTAAAAATAGTTTTTATGTGGTTAGCTAGATAACTGGGTTTGCGTGTCATCGGCTTGCCTCTGTGACAGGGAGGTTAACAAAAACATTAGTCAGCCGTTGTTTTTCTTTTCCATTTCAAAGCAGCCTGATATCTCACTACCGTGAGATACACAGTATAAAATACACAGTAATCGTATATTTTTCAGAGATACTAAAGCTTCACTACAGCAAAAGTCCCTGAGAAATCCAACACAAGAAATATTTCAGCTCTGTTACATTTGCTAAGTTCTTTGCCACTTTCCACGGACCTCCTTACAGGTATTCCTGAAAAATTAGAAGCAATTGAGACGGAAATTTCCCTCTTTGTTTCTTTAACAGCTATTGTTTGTGGTGTCTATGTTGCAAACATAGACAAAACCCGACATCATAGTCAAACCCGACATCATAGTCAAACCCGACATACCTTTTGATTAGTAGATTCTGCAGAACACAGTAAAGTCTAACATTTCTATTTCAATCTGCAAAAATACCCTGTAGTTCCTTCTGAAATTTATACCTGAGATGAAAAATACTTACCACTAGCCATTTCAAAGGATAATTGGACAAATTTTCTGAGGTCAGGTCCTCGAGGCATGGAATTTCTAAAGTCTGGTTTAACCGCACTTCCTTCACGTAATGCTGCTCCTCTTTTGTCATTGCAACAGCAACAAAGACAACAACAAGAAAAGGCCAAGAAGGAAAATCAGAAGCATTGTGTTCATTGTGCTTTAAAAACCAGTGCTGTCTCGTCTTCTGTTCAAGGAAGAGGGACTTTTTTGGTTAGAAGGGAACTGTAATTTTTGACCATTACCCATAGGCACATTTGTTAAGTGAAAGCCCTTGCATCTGATGTTGGACGCAGTTTCATGACTCTAATTCATGGCTTTACCTGAGATTTTGGGCAGTTCATAAAAACCTTGGCTTAACTGCAGGATCAAGATGTCTCCTTTTGGAGATGAGAAACTTCAATTGAAGCTTCAATTTTTCTCTTACATGTTGTTTTTTTTTTTTTTTCTGTGGCAATAAACCTTCATGTCAATTTTGCGCACTTGTATTTCCTTTTCTCTGAAGATATCCGCAAATCTTCTTTTAAGCAAGGTGTTCAGCATGTCAGGCAGGTTAATATTAACCCTGTTTTTCAGTATAAGTGCTCCTTTTGTTATTCTCCAACCTGGACACTACCGGAAGCTGAGAACTTGTCACTCTCTTCGTCATCTCTTTAAAAAAGCATTTCAGCATCTCCTACCCCACCCACTCCCAGTCCAGGGCTCCAGTCCCTCTGTGGAAGGGCAGAGCAATGCCCCAAACAGAGTGCAGGTGTGGTCCAAACATGGGGTCTGAGTGTGTGAGTGCAATTAAATAGGAAGAGCAGTGGTGATGGCCAGGAGATGCTATGAGTGCCTCGGTGAGCTCTCATCTCTCCGACCCTCAGCCCAGTGTAGGCAGGCACAAGCCCACACCGTGGGAAAACTTTCAAACTTTGCTCCCCTGGTAGCTCTGGCTTGCGTGTTGAGGTAGAATGGATATATATTTTATTCATTTTTTTTTTATCTTGAGGGGAGGGAGAACACCTAGCAGTCCCAGACTGTTAGGTTATTTGGCAGTGGGGACTTTCTGATGACTGTAACTTCCTTTCTGTCTGACACTCAAGCACAGTGCCAGCACACAGCCTGTGCCACACGGATGTGAAGAAAGGCAGTACCCAGAGTGGTGCCCAGGAGACACAGCGGCAGAGCAGCTCATGTCCACTCTCCACCAGAGTGAAGTACCAGTTATCACAGTGGGACACAGAGTGCACAAGCCCTAAAGGGGCTGGATATTGTGGAAAGGACAAAGAAAGGGCAAAGGAAGCAAATCTGTAGCTTCCCCAGGAAGAAAATTGCACAGGAGACTTTGCTCGGACAAGCTACCATGCAAAAGTGCCATGCAACATATGAGAAGTACAGAGATGAGTAGTCACCCAGGAACTCAGTCTGCAAACAGCCTCTGCCTGTTCTCACAGTCATGTGTCCCAGCTGCTTATTTTGCCCCCATTTTGGATTCTCATCTCCATTAACAGTCTGTTGGCTAAGGTCCTCTGTGTTTGTTAGTACTATGTAGGTCTTCTGCTCTGCGGACTTTTTGCAGTATCTACAAGTGGAATCCATCTGGATTCACTTCACTTTGATGTAGTTGGGAGCTGTACTTCATTAATGACTAGTACCCTTCTCCATCCCACTTGTAGGCTGGATTAAGGCCTTCTTTGGAGTGGAAGTGGTTCACTGCAAAAGATCTGGTTACCTTAAAATACAAATCTGCCAGAGGTATGTCACAAACTGAACTTTTTAGTTCTCTCCAGCAAGCTGTTATCAGTAGCACAGCTTGCTGCATCATGTAGTTGCTGAAAAAAGCCACAATGATGCTGATATGAACCAGAGCTGCCCACGTTTAACATGTAGACAGCAATAATGGCATTGAACACGCTAGCATCAACCAAGGGCACCAGAAAGAGAAAAGGAGCAATGCCTGAATAGTGCTATTATTATATTAAGGAAGAGACAGAGAAAAATCCCATGAAGAACAGAAGTATGGGAGGGTTTCATGCAGTTACCAGCACTGTTCGTACCCTTCCGCTTCATCCATCCCATCTGCCCTGTGAAGTGTAGGAAAAATCCCAAATTCCCACAGCACACCCCTGTACAGCAGGTAAAGTACCAGCTTTGTCCTTGACACAATTATCTAGCATACGCTGATTAAAACTCCCACCCTCTATGGGACATGCAGAGATGCTGGATCTAATTTTGCCTTTACAAGTTCATCAGGGCAGGAAGGTACCCCTGCACTGCTCCTGAGATCTGACTGGGATAACAGCACTGAAACACTTGGATAACAGCACTGAAACACTTGGAGCCACTGCCATGCAGGGGCCATCAGGGAGTGAGGCAGCAGCTTGGGTTAAACTTCTCTGTGTATGAAGCTTGCATAGGAACCAGAGTTTGTTTCTCCAGAGTTGCCAGCCTGCTTCAGAGGAAGGCCCCTGCTGTGGCTGCTGAGGAGCTGTGCCCTGTCCCTGACCCCATGGAGTCAAGGCTCCTTCTGCTGCAGGACCAATGGGATCCAGCCTGAGGACCCACGTCCCCTGCCACCAGTCTGGCCTCAGGACGCAGGCCAAAGAGGTGTTGGGAGCGCTGTGCCCACAGATGCTGCTGCCCCACTGCTCTGCTGCCCTCTGCTACCCCTTACATCACCTGCACCAACCCTCCTTCTAACCCTTGAACATGAGCTGCATCTACAGCCCTGGGCACAAGCAGGCTGAGTACGCTGGTCTTGCAGCTCCAAGCTGAAACTGTGCCAGGTTTGTCGCATTTACTTTAATCCTTCTTGGCTTGTTAACAGAAACCTGGGGTCATGAAATCCAGTCCCCCATGTGCACAACAACAAGATTGCCCAGCTTGCCCAACATCCCTGCCCAGCTCCATCTTCATGGCAGTTTGGACTTTTGCCCTCGCTGCTGGCATTAAACAGCTGTTCCCAAAGTTGCTACACTAATGGTTGCCACCATTGTTTAATTTGTAGTCAAATCCGTTCACATCCTATTTAAACCCATTTGTTCCTTTGCCAGGATAATTTAAATACCCTCCCTGGAATTCACGTTCTCCCCTGAGGCTCACTTTCCAAGAGCAGTCATGCTGCTTTTCAGCTTCCTTTTGGCTGACAGAAGCTGCCAAGTCTCTGTTCCTGTGTTTGCCCTAAGCAATCCCCCACTTTGCTCCAGTTCGTTTTTAACGGTGAGGACACGGATCCCTCCATTGAGGTAACACCCAGCAGGTCCTGCAGATGCCAGTCCTCAGCCTCGACCAGGCAAGGTTTTTTTTTTCTCTTTCGTGTGCCCAGTGCCGCACTCCCACAGCAGCAGCACAATGGGGTTTGGAGATCCAGCATCCTTGGACCTACCATATCCCGAGCTGCTCGCCCACCCTTTTCTGCATCAAGTTTCTCCCAAGCAAAAATGTGGAAACTGCCCATCTCACCACCTTTTTTCCTTGCTCTGTAACTATATATTCCTCCAAACAAATAAGGTTTGCTAATCAGAAGCTGGATAACAACAGCTAAAGAGTGCCTGGTAAATAGGAAACTATGTAGACAGTGGCATTCAGTGGCACCATTGCAGACCCTAAACAAGTCACCATTACTGACCAAGAAATGGTCATTTAACCTGATATTCCACACCCCTTCCCTTGTTCCTGTTATGAAAAAGTGACATCTCATTCATTCATTCATCTCACTTACCTTCTGCCTTGACAATAAGTTGAATAGTTGCAGCCTTTGTCCCATAGGGGTAAGTAGCAAAACTGCACTCGTACTGCCCGTTAAGGGAGAGGGTAACATTTTTCAGATACAGAGTCCACTGATTGCACTCAGATGTGGCGTTTGGATCGGGGGAACACAAAGCCTCTGTAGCATTCCAGTCGCAGCACTTTCTCGTGCTGAAGGACACCGAAAAGTTGTAGGAAGCCTCAGGAAATGTGAAGTAATGGGTGCCATAAGCAGGGTGATAAACAGCTATTCTGGTAAGCTGGTTGTCATCAGTCTTGGACCACTGTGTCTGTATAATGTGGGTGGTGTGTGGTTTTGGGAAGGTGCACACCAGGGTCACGTCAGTACCCGGCAAAGCGTGGACCACTTCTGTTTGTGTAATGACGTCCGCAGTCTGGCCTTAAAAACAAAACCAAGACCATTTTCAGTGCAAGTAATGTTTAAACAAAGCTTTCTCCAAAGCCATCTTTGACATGCTTTGGTGCCTTAGCCACAGTCAACCACGAAGACCCTACAACTGTGTCAACAGGCTTTCCAGTGAGGAGCTTAACAGCAGATCTCCACCAGTACAAACTGCAGATAGAGAACCAGGAGAGCAAACAGACACGCGTCTGGAAGAGGGTGGGGAGCTCTCATCACACTTGTGGGAGAGAAATGGGAACTCTGAGGGCCTCTGTGAAAAAGGAAATCTTTCAAGTGATATAAATAAAGCAGAAGCTGGGGCCCTTTATCCCCTAGCTCTATTTGCAAGAACAAATGAGTTTTATGGCTGCTGGCTAATTCTGCCCCACACTATTCCCTCTGCCCACTGACATTGCCTTGGCTGCTTCAACAGAGAAAGCTGTTCTTTTACCTCCACATTTTTAAACAGCTCCTGCATGGCCTAAACGAATGCCCATTTCAGTGTCAGAGCCCAGTAAGTGCAGTTTCTTCCTCAATTAATTTCATAAAGCATGTTGGTAGTCCTTAGTGTGCCATATAAAGCAGTAATGGATCGGTGAAATGAAAGGGCTTTCAACATGAGCCTTTACTACTTGGTTTTGCTGCTGCTATAGTAAAACTTATTTCTCTCCCTTCCTCCCTCCTATGAACAAGAGGCTCGCAGTCCCCAAACTCCTGTATGCAGGGCACTGACAAACTCAAGGAGATGAAGAATTTGTGGATGGGGGAGTCGTAGTGAGACAAGTAAACCGTCACACCCACAGAGCCATACACAAAAAGGACCTTTTACAAAAGGCATGTGGATGCCCAGAAAAAATGTGTTTGCACAAATGTTCTTAGTTACAGACTTTTCACCCCCCATCTTCATTGGATTTTATCCTCCCTGTGGATCAAAACATCACTGTAAATTTGCTTTGGGAACTTGCCCTGCAGCCCCACCAGGCACACCGCTGACTCCCCATGGCAGTGAGTGCACACTGCTCACCTTCTTTACTTCAAAGAAGAGGGTACCCATCTCTTTGCTTTGATGTCTGCTCTGCTGTGTGGTACAGAGGTCTGGGGTGCCTGAGCCAGGGGATGTCCCGCCAGGGGCCAGGCAGCCTCCACAGTGCCCGCAGGGGAGGTGGTGTGCCCTGCACTCTGCCAGCTCAGCCCTGAGCCAGACTGGGACCTGGTGCACCTGCAGCTCCAGTTTGGCAGGGAAGAAGAATAAGGGCAGAGTCACGCATTCCCGTGGAGCTGGCGGAGATTTGGTACCTAACCACTGAAGTGTGACATGAACACATAGAGATTAGGTGCATGGAGAACAAAGGTACTGAATGGCCATGGCCAGTGTTAATCTCTGTGTTTTATTGCTGTGCATGCTCCATTCATCTTTTAATTGACTTCCAAGAGATGGAATGATGTAAGAGGGTAAATAAAAATAAGCCTGAATGAGAAGTGCTGTGAGAAAAATTACCGAAAATTATTTTTGTCGGTCCAAGGAGCCTATTATAGTAAATGCTCACTGATTTCATTGCAAGTTTTGCATCAGTAAAAATTAAGTAAAAGCAATTAGCTGTCTTGTGATCAGACTAGCAGGCAAGGAACACCTAGCAACTTACCTCTCATATTCATACTGATGCTGTATTAGGTCAAAGGGCCATGAAAAGAATGCCTACTAAGTATTACTTAGTATTACTAAGTACTACTTGAGTATTTTATATTAATATGAAAAAAATTCATAGGTAGAAGCAACATTTTAATTTATGCTGTTTGTTAGTAGCCTAGGTTATTTTAGGTAACCTAACTAATAAAGTTATAAATAAATAAAAATTAAAATATTTTTATAAATTTATATAAATAAAAATTTATAAATAAAATTAAAATGTTGCTTCTACCTATGAATTTTTTAAATTTATTACTTTATTAGTTAGGTTATTTTAACTCAAAGTCTTTCATGCAAAAGTGTTCTTAACTTTTTCTTAGCATCTCAATATAAGTAATCTCATTTTATGACAACTTTATTTTTCTAAATCAAATGCTGTCATTAGCCCATATTTGTGCTCCATTTGAAGTTTAATAGAATAACTCTGAGACATTTAGATGTCTGATCTCCACAAAAAGCATGGTGGTGTTCACTTATGCCTTTGAGAGATGTCAGTGAGGATTTCATCCTCAGGGGAAAAAAAACAAGTCCTATTTTTTCCTAAATAGTATTATTTTCCTGCACGTGCATGTCTTAAGGCCTCTAGTTCTTTCTCTGCATCTGAGAACTTTTATTGTCTATGAATACACATATGAAATATTTTCCTTCCTTTTAAAATCCAGTTTGCCCCAGTGGTATAGAAAATAGGAACAGCCTATGCCAGCTTTTGAGATGCATCTTACCATGCCAGTCAAATGATTTTTTTCCTTTCTTAACTGGAAAAAAGGTGTATCCTACAAAATTCTTCTTCCTAGCTGTTACTAAGTGCTCCTGCGTTGGACACAGTCAGCCTGTTGGGGAGGGGGGTTGTGAGCATCAGGCTTTTTCTTGTTTTTTCTTGAATCATTTTTGGTTTAAACTCCCTCTTATTCCATCTGATGGGGATGCAATTCTCCTTACTCAACTTTTCTGAAAGTTTTACTCCTAATGACAAACTTGTTCCTCAAGCTTTTAATGCAGCATGTAGTGCTGGGTGGGGAAGAGGAAGGTAAGATTCTATTTAAGGGGTTGCAGCTGTACAATTTATCCTTGCCTTTAAGTGTTTCAGTTCTTCCTTTCTCTTCATACACAGGTATGGCTGTGTGTGTGGAAGAGAGAGATATCTTTTTGTTCTTTGCCCATTGGGTATGGGCACATGTTGCTGTAAATACAAGTGAGTTCATCTGATTATTCTGGTGAAGACAGGTTAGACATTTTGAATAAACTCATCTGCTAGTCAGCACAAGCCGTTTTCTCCTTACTAGCTGCACATTATAACTATGATTATTAGAAAGTTTTCAGGAAAAAAAAAATAATTAACTGTAGCTACAGCTTGCCCTAGTGAGACACCCCAACCTCCTTCTGTACATGCCACCCTGCCCCTCACCACCCTCCATCACAAGCTGACTCAAGGCGTCTGGATGACAAGCTTACCTGTAATGCTGGGCACCGAGAGCAAACAAAAGAGGGAGAGGAGCCACCTTTTTTCCATCTTTGCTTGATGAAGTTTTGGTAGATACGTAGTTCTCTTGGACTGCTCCCGGCAGTGTCTCGGAAAAGGAACTCAAAATGTTCTACCCTGTGCAGACAGGCAGATGTGCAACACAGTCACGATCATCATTTCAGCGTGACTTCAAAGAAATGCTTCATTAAATGCGAAAGCCTCAGTTTCCTGCCGCAGCAATAAAATTAGTACATCTTGTGAAACCTTTATGTTGAAAACACTACCCATACTGCAAGCCCATGTTCAAGACTATTCTTTTTTTTTGCTTTTGACTTTCAGATAAGCTCAGAGAAAGCACTTTACCGGGTTAAACTCTCTTGAATACTTGTCAGGTGTCTAAAGTTGAATATCTGTTACATAGCATACAAAAAAGCCGACTTTTTTTTTCCCTGCTTCATTTCCTTCATGTTATTCCAAAATAGCTCAAATACACTATTTCTAGACTCTTCACACTCCCTATCTTTTAAGAAACTAGCAATGTAACAAAACCAATTCCCCTAAGTTAAAATGCAATGAATTGAGAGTTTTCTAGATTAACCTTTTACATTTTTTTTTTCTGAGAAGCAGACCATTAATTATTTTCTGCAGGATGAAGAACTACAGCATCCCACATGACAACATCACTTGGTGTAGTCAACCCCTGTACCTCACTCTGTTCAGCTGGTAGCTTTGGTGTTGGCATGTGGCTCCAGCCAGTCCTGTGACCGATCTTTATGGAAGGTCACCTGCAAATCCTTTTGTTCTTGAAAACATATTGCATTTCCATAAACTAGGCATACACCTGTCAGCAAAGCATCTCGTTGCAGACAGGTCTTATGCAAATTGGACCTGCTTCTGGCAGCTTTTCAGAGATGACAAATTTGAGTTCTTGCTTATCACATCTCTCTCCCCAAAACTAAAAGAGCACAGCAGGACACCTCACATATACAATATGAGTGTATGTTAACTACTGGCTCTTCCTGAGATGGGATGGGAGTTTGGAAGCCCAGCTGGGCAGGAGTCTGGTTACCCCAGTAGCTCCCTTGCTGGGGGCCTGAGGACATCCCACTCTTTGATTCCGGGGAAAGCCAATTACAGTCCATCCACCAGAACAGAGGAAGTGAGTGGCCTGGGTGACACGGTTCCTTAAATGGACACCTCTCTCCACCAGCAGTGGTCTCCCTTGGGTGGCTGCTCTATCTTTGATTGATCCAGGTCCTGACATTTCTTTCCTGAAAGCATTCCTAGGGGGCCTTTGTCGGCCCCTTTCTTTTACGACACCCCTCTCTGCGGCTCAGGCAAGGCCCATGGAATCTGCCAGCCACAGCCTGCAATTTTTTTTCCCAATTGTTTTCCATTTCTTCCCCAACTATTGACTTTTGCTAGCCGTAGCTCCAATGAAGGCACAGAGTTCAAGGTAAAAAAGAAAGACCTCACTGGTCATTTCCCTATTTTATGCACCACCAGACTTCTATACCACTTCCCTAATTTGTGCACATGGAGTCTTTTGGTAGTGCATTTAAGCAAGTTAAAGTCTCCATCTGGAACAGGTGGTTGTGCTGGCCAGGCTACAATCAGACCTCCAGACACATCTTGGAGGATAAGTGCTGCTGCATGTCTCCTTTTTTGTTTGCCTTGCTCCCCTGCCTGAGGAAACTCACTAAAAACAGTCATGCGAAATGCACTGGATGCGTTAATTACTACTAAGGGAATACCCTCTGGGGTTGAAATGTCTGCTTGTCATTCAGAAGCCTGAAAGAGAAATATCTGTCTCGGAGGATCAAGGGGTCCTGAAGTTGAGAATGAACAGAATATTCAAGCCATTGTAACTGACAGCCACAGAAGGGAGTAAAAACATTAAAGGTATATGTTCCCATTTCCAGTTCAGAGAACAGACCACAAAGAACCTGGAGATTATCTGCAAAGGCTGAAGTCCAAGAAAATCGGACTTCAGTCTAGAATTTGGGCTTTCATTCATGAGTGCAGTTACCTTAGCTTCTCCTGCTGATCTGCTCAGGGAAGCTTTGTACCATGAGAGAATATATTTTGTGTAACATGGGAAAAAAAATGTATCTCAAATGAACCTCTTTATCGATCTGAAACATCCATTGCAATTCAACAAGACAGCCCAAGTGCTGTGTAGTATATTCAATAGCCACAGAAATCCCTGAGTAGATTGTTTGAGTAACTAGATCGCTATGTCTTGCCCTTAGAATTTGTTTCCCCCCCAAAAAATAATCTTAAAAATATACTGCTGCCATGTCACATTGTGTTGGCTGAATGCAGCCACCCAGCGTTGTTGCTGTGCCTAGTGATGAAAGACAGACAAAAAAGAAACCTGCCAGCTCAATGGATTTTTTGTTCACTTCAGACCTATGTTTTGCTCCAACTCTTACCTTAAGCCCAAAGTCTGAAAAAATGGTCATGCACCTTGCTGCTGACATTGATGTGTGTGAACAGCTAAGCCCTGCCTCTGCATATGGCATCAAAAAACACTTCTGAGATGTGCCACTTATCTCAGCCTGCTCTTCCCTGGAGCTGGACGTGAGGTCATGCTCACAGCAGCGCAGATTATTACAAGAGGTTCCTCCCCTGCCACCCCTTCCCCCAAAAGTTACTCACTGTCAGCTTGGTAGGTGTTGTGGTGGAATGTTACACACCAGGATGGTGGAGATGAGAGGAGGTAGTGACACATGCCCTCAGTAGCAGGAGGGAGGACACATCTGTAATGGGCTTTTTCTTGTTGTAGCAGCTGTAAGGGTGTTTTTCTCAGAGTCGGGCTGCACAGGGTCTTCCATCACGCTACACGTCCCTTTCCAGAGAGTCCCAGAAACCACTGCAAAGCTGGGAGGTTTTAAAGAAAAAGAAGCTCTGCCCAGGCAAGACACATATGTTGTCAGGAGATATGTGAACCACAATGTTCCCTTTTGGGCTGGACAAACAGCTGGCCTGGCTGGTCCTCCTCAGTGTCCCAGGCACTGGCAGGAACCTGTGGACTCTGAGCATCACCCAGGATGGGGCCCTAGTGGGGCTCTGCCCCCTGCTCAAGGATGCCTCTGCTGCCTCATGTGACATTAATTTTTTTCCCCTTGGATGGCAGTGGGAGGTCCTCTAATTATTTTCTGCAGATCCGTTTGCCACTGGAGGAGGCATTTTTAAACACTACAAATGACTCTTTCTGTGGCAATCACCGCTATTACGCGTCATGCTCACAAAACCCTGGGCTGCAATACAATTCCTCTGCCTCAATTACAGTAAGCTGCACCAAAGGAAAAAGCAGAGCTGCAGTCAGTCCCACAGAAAAAGAAATCTTGAACTCCAGAGACAAATTCAATTATTCACAAAGAGAGCCTTTTCAGAAATGCTAGTGAGCGAGCTCTTCCTGCCAGAGGCGAGGATGATTACCCTTGCAGACTGGTGTCCTCTAAACATTGCTTAAAGAAAGTGCTGCTCCCCAGTGAAAAAGAGATGGAGACTTTGAAGAAGGAATTTCATTAAAGAGTAAACTAACCTTTCAGGTTTGCTTGGCACAGAAACTCCCACTTTGCCATTGTGTTTTGGTTTTGAATTTCTTTGAAAACCATACTAATGACTCTGTAGCCAGCAGGCAACTTTGGCCCCGGCACCTCAGGGAGGTGGGTGGCAGGGGCTGGGAGCACAGTGTGGCAGGGGACAGGGCACTGAGGGGGCGGTGGGATCCCCACTGGGCTTTTTCAGGCATCCTTTGCTTCTTCCGTCTCCCTTCCCATCCTTAGCTCTCCTGCCTCTTGCCTGCTTGCAGCACTGTCTCTTCTGCATGAGGAGCAGAGAGGAAGGGTGTCTCTCCCTGTACTTTATTCTCCTCCTCCTCCCTCACGGCTACATGTGCAGCATGCTGTGGTCGACATAATGCAGCCCCGATTTCAGCCAAAGTGTTTAAGCAGTATGGCAAGGTGTACACACTTCCCTCTCAACCGCAATTTTTCCATCTGAAAGACATTTAAAGATCTGAATGGACTTTTCAACCCTTCTCCCTCCCTGACAACTCTGAGTATGGGAGAAAACCAAGAGCAGCTCAGCCCCAGCTGTCTCCCTGCTCCAACCTGGTGGCTGCTCCATCACCTTCCCCAGCTCCGCCACTGCCAGCAGAATTCAAGACAGCCCTTTCTACAAACGTTTCATTTGCAATTACATCTTGCAGACATTTTGAGGCCAAATCCAACCAGACAATGGCCCTTTAATTACACCTTTTACTCATCCCACTGGTAAATATTGCTTTCTTCACTTTGTAAAGTAGGAAGCTTCTTTTGAATGGCCTCACCCAAGACTATGATTCAAAATGAATGGCGAGGCAAGAGCTACAGCCCTTAAATCCTCTCTTCTTGCTGTCAGTGGGAAAAATCTCTTTGTGACTACTCCGTGTTTACAGAGCCTTTCAGATAAGGCAACAGGATGCCTTTTGGGAAAGCAGAAGGATCACAGGGAAGTCTCTTCTAGTCCTGAGTTCCTCTGCATGCACACCTCTTAACTCTCCATTTCTCTAAGAAAGGGACTGCAAAAACTTGCAGCAGTTTTTTCTAATTGCGAGGCCTGACTTAGAGTACACATTTCAGAGGAGAGCATACGTTTGGGGATAAATTGAAGAGAATCAGCTCCCTCACCTCTGCCGTTCCAGTCAGAGGTCCCTTTGTGGTCCTTTGCTCCCATTTGATGCCATTTCTGATCAATGATGATCTGTCAGTGTAAGCTGTTGAACTAAGCATTGTGTAAAGACTCTGCTTGAAAAAGGGCTTTTCATAAACGTAGCTTGTGGGGCTTTATTTTGAGGTCTGCTTGAAAGAAGGAGTTACCAAGACAAGCAATAGAGCACTTGATTAGAAAGGAAAAGCTTATGTTCACATCCAAAGAAGTGCTATTAACCTAGATGGGTTGTACAGCTCGTTTTACTGTGCAGACCATCTCTAATGGATTTTTGTTCCCTATTAATTTTAATTCCTCCATATTATTGTATGCAAATACCATCTTGCAGACACACAGCCACCTGGCCAGAGCTCAACACAGCAGACTGGTTAAAATTCCCCTCTAAAGAAATACATCAAATAGAAAAGATTAAAGGTGTGAAAGTTAACTTCAGATACAGTAGCAGTGGCAATTTGAGGGCAGCAACTGCCTTTTTATTACAAAAAAAATTCGAATAACTTACAGCAATAAAAGGCCAAGTTACACTGACATTGAGATCCATAACTTGGATATTTATTTTTTTTTGACAGAATACTTTGAAAACATCAGACGTTAATGAGTTTGTTTGTAGACGGTAACTTTGTAGCCCTGTAAATACCTTTCATGCTATCAGCATGTCAGAAGCAGCCACAGGGAAGCAAGATATCTCTCCCATCACATCCATCATCTATTAAATTGTCCACTACACCTTAATTCTGTGTCTCTTCAGACAAGGTGGTGAAGTACAAATGAGAAAAACAAAGCAGAGGTTGTTTTTCATGTTGAGCCCGGTTCTGTAGAGAAGAAACTATACCTCAGTGGAGCCCGTGTCTGGACTCCCAAGGTGCTTTAGCCTGGAGCCTCGCAGAGCAGGACACCTCAGCCAGGTCCTGGAGTGTGCGGGAGGTGGTGTTACCTCCAGAAGGCAATTCAGAGCTGAGTGCACCTTATATGAGGGCAGCATAGGGCAAGTGCTTTTCTAAATCTGGGTATCTCAATAGAGTTAACAGCTGGCAGTTGGATGGGATGATTACAGCTCAGGAGTAGCTAGAAGGTAAAATGGAGAATAGAAAACTTCTGGGATATTTCTGCATTATGATATTTTCCAGACCATAAGCAGACTTTAGTAACATTTAGTTACTTCAGATGCGGATCCTTTTGGTTCACTCCATGCTAGAAGGCATAATGTGAACCTACCCTAAGGATCCTGCAAGTACTTGCTAGTGTGGCAACGTGCTCTGCACACAGATCTCCTTCCAGGAAACTCTTGGCCAAGTAGCTGAAGAGAAGGATGGGGAATTAAGATAGTTTTCAACAGATAATTTTTTCAGCATTCAATATGAGTTCCTAAAGTTTCAACCACCACTAAAATTAAGAAAGATTTTGAGCTTTTGATTGGTTTGTAAGGGTCACTGGCCATGTAAAATAGATGTTTAGTTTCTAGCTGAGTCTGTCACCTCCTGAAGCAATACTAGGAAGGGCCTATACTGCTTCTTCTTGTTTCAGTGAAACACAGTATCCCAACTAGCAGGATTTAAGAGAATCCCTGATCTCATGTTTATTGTCCAAAGTATAGGGAGGGGTGATCATGTCATGAAAACCGTTCCCAAGTGCCACTTGGCCTGGAGTTATGGTTGTGAACCAAGAGTAGGCTGGTAGTCACCTCCTCCCAGTTTGACCCCTTGTCCTAGATAGTATTTCCATCCCAGTCACTGATGTGTGACCGGCCTGCTCCAGGGAGCATCCTCCTGACCTACCAATCCACCGGCACCACTCAACTGAACACCGCTCTCCCTCCTGCCTGAAATGAGGTTATGCTTTAACTGCTCCACAGCTGATTAAGCTTAGCAATGCTGCTAATGGCAATGAAATCATTTGAGACCTTTACCAGAGCAGTTCACTTCTATTTTGCATGATTGCCTCCATTTTCAAAATGAATATGCAGCGGCTCAGTAGGTTTAAGGGCCTTACCAGAGCACTGCCCAAGTCAATGGATGGCACCTGGGAGCTTCCAGACTGTGTACCCCCAAAAGAACACCACTGTGTAAACAAGGGAAGACACCTGTGTTCCTGAAGTCTTGTTTCCCAAAAGGCTGAAGCCACCTTCTGCCCCTTGGAAAATCAATGATTCAGTAAATTAATTTCAGTCTGTTACCGTAATCGGATTAAAAAAAAGAAGCATCTTGCAAGACTTTCCGTAAAGTCAGTAAGCTGGAGAATTGCACTGTGACTGAGCACAAATCAAATACTTCTAACGTTATTTGACATTTTAATTGCAAATAAGGAAAAAATCTCTCATTACAGAACTGAATCAAGTTGGCTTGTCGTGAATCAGACTCTCCAGAGGACACTTCCCTCCCCTGCCCCCTGCTCAGCTGCACAGCCGCCAAAGCAGCAAACATCATGCAAACTAAGGCAGCCGCAGCCATTACCAGTCATCCTTTCTCCCTTTAAAATTACACTGACTCACATGGTGTATTTCTCTAACAGATGCTGCCGTACAGCACAGAGCTTGTCAAGAAGAAAAAAAAAGCCCACCACAGAGTTGCACGAAAAAACAAGTTTAGAAGCACTATAGATCTGTTTGCAGGAGGGCTGGATCAAAATCATTTTAGGCTCATTTCAGTGATTTACCTGAATACGCCAGAGATGCATTTGACTTGCAGTGCTTCTGGGAAGTCTTGGCTGTGGTCTTTCAGGAGGCAAGAGAAAGTACCAGGGCTGGGGATCGGTACAGCTGACCAGCTGCTCAGAGTACAGGTACAATTTTAGAAGTCTGATTTAATATCTTGTTCTACCAGCAATGCTCGTGGCTAAATGGGAAATAAAACTAATCTATCCTTATTAGATTTGGGCTGTAATCTCATATCACCCTCAGATATTGGACTTCCCTGGCAGGCTTCCTGCTTTGCATTGGCTCTGGTTCCCAGGAAGCTGAAGAGGGCAGGGTGGATAATGAAAGAAACGTAAGTTCAAAGAAAATTCATATATAGTTCAGTGGTTTGAACAGTAGAAACACTTAACAACCCATATATGAAACAAAAAGGGAAAGAAGCAAGAAAAAATATTTTATTATACCAATGTGAACGCTGCCTGTATTTGAATACACTGAGTGCAATAATTTTATTTCTTTGAAACCTAGGGAGGATTTCCCACTTTTCCCGAACAGAAGTACATGAACAGCTTTATGGGATCAACACCTCCTTCATACACTAGTTAGCCACAGGAAATAACTAGGATTTTTTCAGAGAAATAATCTGCTATATCAAAATGGACAAAATATTGAACTGAGCAAGTATATTAGCTATCTTATGCATAGAATTACTACCTATAAAAAATATTAGCAAAAAAATAACTTAGGTGGAATTAATCTGGCTTTGACACAAAATGAAGAATTAGATCTCCTGACAGGCTCTCAACTGTGTTTTCCTGCAATTTTTCCATTTTTCAGTTGCAATGGCAACTTCCAGCAGTCTTTCTCTACAACTGATTTCTTCTTCCACCAGAATGGTGTTTTGCCACCCCCTGACCTTCTCCTCACACAGTAGCTCAAGTAGGAGGCTCTGGCAAGGAGGTCCTCAGACCTAGGAGAGGGTTACGTCTGCATGACCTCACCCACCACCCCTCAAAAGGCTAGGTTGACTTCCTGTTTTGTTATGTAAACCCCTCACACCAGTTCTCAGAAAGAAACTTCACTATCAATCGTCTATACGAAAAGATCCAAGTTTCCTGCTGAAAACAACAGCTTTTTCATAGGACTTGAAGCATACCTAAGAGCTCAATGTTTACTGCTTTGCATTTTCTAGGAAGCAGGATTTAGCAACCCACATTTAAACACCATGAAGAAGCCTATATTTTTTTTCCTGGTTCCCCGTGCTGTATTCTTTCACTTTGGGAAACTGCCAAAGTCTGTCTCAGGAGGTTGTTATTTTGCTCCAAGAGGCCAAAATCTATCAATCAATCTGTGGCTTGGCAGCGCCGGAACAGAAGATTAGGACTCTCAAGGCAGATTATAAACACAATCCCCTCAATTAACTTCTCTGGGATGGGCTAGAAGCGGTTAGATCCTCGTTAAGTCAATTATTAACACAGATGGTCAATGTGCATACTTTTTATGACAAATCTTATTAATTTCATGTGCAAAGCAGTAAAGCCAGAGATAGGTTAAGAAGCAGGGCCGCTGCCTTGCTTGCCAGGGCTCCAGGAACAAGCTGCTGCCACCAGAGCCCATTTGGCACGGGTCCTGCTGCCATGTGCAGCATCCCCTCCGGCCAGCAACACCAGGGCTTGTCCCGGCCCCCTTGGCTTTCAGGCATTTCAGACCCCACACCCTGCCAGTCCTTCCTGAGATACATTATAGAGATGTCAGTAATGGAGAGGGCTCTGAATTTTACAGCTGATTTGTTTGGTTTGGGGGAGGGTCCGGGGGGTGTCTTTTGTTCTTTTGTTTTTTTTTTTCTGTTTTCTAAAGCTACTAGTCTGCAGGCCAAGGCTAGCTCTCTCGCTTTGTGGCAGGGAGAAAGGTGGGGTCGGGCGCCTGTAGCATCGCCTTTCACAGACAAACCCTCTTGTGACTGTCAAACAAAAAAAGCTCAACAGGCACCCTCACGGTCCCTGCTCTTTGCATGAAGAATCAGCTGAAGGAAACATTTTGTGCCTGTGCAGATTAATCCATAACTACGTAACTCTCAGTCAATTTTAAGTACCCGGTCTTCTGGGCCTGAAAAAGCTTGCTAGCACACGGGCATTTTTTTTTGCAGCTGGAAAGCAGGCACCAAACATTGCTCTGACAACTTAGCCCTGATGCAGCTTTGCTGCCAGTACGATCACCATCCTCTGAAAGCCCTTCTGTAATACCTCATTGCGTTTTTAATGATTCAACTTCATCTGCCTTCTTCCAGACTTTTTCTGGATTTATCCTTAAAATGATACCAGATAGAGTTCGTCTCACTACAGAAACCAGTTACTTGTCAAGAGGACAGAAGCTAAGTATGCCAGTCGTCTTTTTTGGATCTCAAACCCTCCATATAAAGGCCAGTTTCCCCTGCTGATCTGTGTCTATGAGGCAGCTTCCTCGCCTGAGTTAGGGGATCAGACTCTCTGTTTGAAAAATGAAGGCATTCAAGGTGCTGCCAAGGGGGGAAAAAACCCAAACCCTTAACAATGAGCATGGATTGAATTCCCCTGCAGGAGTTCAAAGGAAAGAAGCTGAACTGTGACCCAGAAAGAACGAAATCAGTTTAAAAATGCCCTGTTGTATGACACAGCACTATATTCATGCTCCTTGCTCAGCAATAATTTATTAAAACTGCTTCCTGCCTGAACAACATTTGAGGGTGGCTAAATGAGCAGCCGCACTGGCAGGCAGTACCCTGCGCTGTCCTATTGAGTAATTAAAATGGTGCCAGACAAGTGTCTGATTTAACCTTTTGTCAGGCTCCTGTAGTGCCTGTAGTGCATCACATTGTACAAGATACTGGCAGTACCGCTGACCTCCAGAAAAAGAGCCCCAAATTGTTCTCCTGTGAAAGGCCCGCAGATGGACCGGCTCCGGTGGCTGATGTACTTGGCACAGCCTGACGAGTGACTGGGAGCAACCCAGTGAGGAGAGGGAAGGGCTGGCAAGCAGCTGGAGACATCCTGATGCTCTCGGCAAGGAAGACGGCATGTCAGCAAGACTCACCAGTGAAATATGTGACTGGCTAGGAGCAGTGACAGCTTAAGGCTGAAACCGATTCTTGCGTTCATCCATCTGGATAAATATTTGTTGCTGTTATGTGTGCTCACCAGTGGGAATACATGATTAAAACATTTCTAATTTGCAGTGCCTTCAAATGCATTCAAGTCAGGCTCCCTTCTCTAGGGGATAAATAGCATTTATAAATCCCCAATCTTTTTCTAACTTCAGGTATTATTGCAGGTGACAAATCAGAATATTTGTACTTTAGCAGCCTGTTAGGCTCATGGTGTCATTTGATGAAGGTTCAGGTGTATATTATATCTGCAATCTCAAGTCAAGCTCATCTTCCCAATGAATATGTAATTGGTAGGGAGTGACAATGGAAAAAGGTAGTAGGTAGTTTTTGTGAAAAGGTAACCTATCTTATCTTATTCCTTTTTTTTTGTCTCTGGCCTTCTGTTAGCATCTTTTCGGTCTGCTCAACACCCCAGCTTTACAGGATTCAGCATCTGACATGTACGACCAGGGCTCTTACCTTATACTATTGACTGCTATCAGTGGGAACATTTTCCTTCTTACACCTCTTTCTTCTGCTCTTTTTATAAAGGCTAAGGTAGCACCAGCCAGACCAGAAAAGCGGGAAGCCTAATTACTAGAGCTGTGCAGCTGAAATGATGGAGTTTTTTAAGATTACAACCGAGATAAGAAGCTGACTAATAAACAAACAAGCAGGATGCCTGTAGTCTGTCAGAGAAGAAATCGAAGCCTGGATAAGACACTTGGGGTACTTTAAGACAAGGCTGTGCAGACTTGGAGAAGTCCAATTACAGCATCTCAATTTATACAGAATAAATTGAAGGCAGGGCTGATGGTGACCAGACTTGGAAGGAAAGCTGAGCACTTGGCAGAAGGCAGTGATTGACAAGGAAACACACAGTTCCCTCTGTAAAGAACTTATTTAATTTAAATAAAAGGAGAACCCAACTCCAGCCTCTAGACAGGCATTTCTACAGCGCTGGACCCCACCAGGTGCAGTGTTGAATTTGCTACTTTTCAGCTGTTCTACTTGAATCAAGAAAGTTGGGGATGACAAACAGAGTACTGAATCAGACCTGTGCTTAAAGACAGCTGAGTAAATTAGTATTCCTCTTTGGGGACTAGGAGGAAGCAGAAGGGGCAAGGACAGCCTGCTGAGCACTCATTATGACTAGCTGGTGATTTCAAGCAGCCAGCCTTGGCAGAGCTCGTCAAAGCACCAGTGTGCTGGTAATGATCGGTGGGAGAGATGGCTCCTGGGGAGAAAGCAGCAGCCGTGGCTGCATATCAGTGCTTGCGAAGTCCAGCACAGCTTTCTGACAAACAAGATTTAAAGCATTCATAATTAGAGAAGCGGCACAGTTGTGAAGATTTTATCCATGCTAATTTCTATCATGGTTTTCCAAAAAACATAGATGGGGCCACCCAATCTTTTCCTAATATAAAAATTAATCTGGGAAAATGAAAAATTTTTAATTTTTTTTTTTTTTTCCCCAGGTATATACCTGAGCTGCTCAGGCTGAAACCAAAATACTTCCCCCCTGCTCCCCATGCACTGTTATACTTACAGTCCTGTTCCTGGGACACCAGCACCAGATACATCGAACTCCTGAATGCCTAAGACAAAGGTGGGGGAAAGAACATGACCCCAATCATTGTGCCCCATGAAGGGACATGGCCAGCCTCTATCCCAGCCCTCAACATCCCTGCAGTTGTTCCCCAGCTTTATCAGGTTTGTGACTAGCCTTGAACCTTTCCACCTCTCAGCTAAGGTACAGGTAGCCGCTGCCTGTAACATCATGTTACCACACCGCAAACCTTTAGTTACTCAAATGAAAAAAAAGATCTGGAGGTCCCAGACACCTCCTGAGGCTAGGCTCAGTTGAACCCATGGGGCTCTCCTTGCTCCCCACCCCCGACCAAGGCAGCCCTCATCTTTGTAATCAGTGCCTCAACGAGATGTTAATGAGTAAGACAAGCATTTCAGAGGGTCACATTTTTTTGCAGCTAGCGATGCCATTACTCCACAATTAAAGGCAAAATTCTCAAAGGTATTTAAATCCTTGTTTGCTGCCAAGACAACTACACTTCTTGGAATGATAGGCTTAAATCTTTCAACAGAACTCACATTGCTGTGCCTCTGTCATTTATGGGCTTTCCAGAGATACAGCAATTGTTATGCTTCAGGTGAAACTGTGTAAAACAAAAAAACTCCCATAAATCAGAAATATTTCACTTCAGGAAAGGTAGAGTCATTAATAACAGCAACACTGTAATACATGTTAATTCGATTTTTAGCAAATGTTTTCAGGGAAAGACACACAAGGCTGTGCCACAGTCCACGCTATTAACATTCAAGGCTTTCTCTTTAAAACTGAGGCTTGGCTTACAGATATTTTGCCTGGCAGTAGCGTGTCCCACCACCTCAGCCCGGCCATCAGATGGCTGCTCTCACATTTTTGTTCACACTAGTGGCTCTCTCCAAGCTCTGTCTCCACAGGGCCAGGCTGAGGTGGGCTTTCTCAGCTTACCTTCATTTCTCCAGTTAATTTCTTTGGGCTCTCCTTGTCCCATACTGCTTTGAAAGCCAGCAAGTATTTCACTGCTGGTTACCTTATAACAACCCCTTACCGTTTTGAAAACTTTCCATCTTCCATCCTTGGCGTTTGCTATTGCGGCCTGGGAAGTAATTAACAGAAATTGGATTTTTTATTGTTATTGGTTCTTTGCAAAGATGGTTTTGCTCTTCTGTTCCTCTAAACTAGGACTTTTTAGTATGGAAATCTTGTTTGCAGGTTCAGTCTTTGCAGAGGACTTACAGACAAATTAGCTCAGGTCTGGTTATGCCCATCTCAGGGAGAGCAGATGCTCCTGAATGACACATAGTGACCTGGATTACTTAATTCACATTTGTTCTGTTTCCTAGCACTATTCTCAACCCCAAATCTACAGAAGATAAATCTAGCAAACTCTCCATCCCCTCAGCGCTCTGCAGAGAGTTATCTCCAGACTCTCAACGCAGTCAGGTGACCCCACCAGTGCACCTTGCCCTAACCACACAGACACCCAAACATCCTGCCTGCTGTCAGGTCGCCAAGGAAAGGCCATCCACCTGAAGGCCAAAGGCAGGGGGAGCGAGAGCGGATGCAGGCTGGCAGCACTGCAGCCCGGTGGCACCGCGAGCCATAAGCCTGGCTGGAAACAGAGAGGCAGTGGCAGAGCACTGCTCCTCACCTCCTGTCTTGCTACTTCTATAGGCAGTAAAGCGTGTCAAAGTGGGAAAAAAAGGGTTGAACGCCCGCTCCTATCCTACACCCATCAACAGCCCATCAACACGCTCTCGCTGACTCTGCTTGGGGGTAGCAGGGACTACAGACTGAAAAACAAAACGAAAGATCATAGAGTCATCTAGGTTGGAAGGGACCTTTAAGATCATCGAGTTCTACCGTTAACCTAACACTACCAAAACTACCACTAAACTGTGTCCCTAAGCACCACATCTACACGTCTTCAAAATACCTCCAGGCATGGTGATTCAACCACTTCCCAGGCAGCCTGTTCCAATGTTTGATAACTTTTTGGTGAAGAAATTTTTCCTAATATCCATCATAAACCTCCCCTGGAGCAACTTCCCAGACTGCCTTTAAAGCTGGGGTGTTTCCCTGGCCCAGCCGGCAATACCGCAGTGGTGTGGTTATACAAGGGCAGGAGCAGGGACACCTGGAGCCCCCATGGTCACCAGGAAAAGCACGTCTGCTGAAGCAGGCTGCTGGCACCACGAGGTGGGGACATGGAGTAAAAAAAAACCAACAAAACAAAACCCACACATAAATGACCTCTTTGAAAATATGCCAGCAATTTCTTTGCACAGAAAAATCAAAATGTGTCTTACAGGAAAGCCTTCTCCATCTCTCCCTCAATGCTGCCCTGCCCGCCGAGCGCAGGCTGTCTCAAAGCTTATGGTTCCTGCTGCCTGTGGTTTTTCAACCACAGGGTTTTAGCACCATAAGCCTTTGTCTGGGGCTTTGTCCAGAGGAGATATCTGTGACCTGCAGCAGAAGTTGTTTTTCCCCTTTCCAGTTTATCTGCTTATTGGGAGGCTCTATCTCTGAGCCCATCAGTTAATTATTTTTTTCCTGCCTGTCATTTAGCAGTCACCTCTGCTGGTTCAATAGACCTAGTGACAGTACATTTTCAAACAGGTTTAAAATTTGAATTGACTCAAATTATCCCGAGGTAATTTACTCATAAACTGCCAAGGTAAGAGCACGGTATCAGGTTCAGGTATCACCAAAGGTAAGGAACAAAGCTACCTTGAGTACACAGGAGCAAGCTCCTCGTTGCTCACATCTTGAATTGCTTTTAGTCCAACAATTCACCTTAAAGCAGACACACAGCAGAATATCACCTAGTCACTGCCTCCTAATGCATTTTGCAATGTATTTGATTTTAATATCAGAATATTACAGTTTCCAGTACCAAAAGATAATAGGCAAGACACAAGGGCTTCCACGGGACATTGGTGTATTTTGTCTTTTATATTTGCTCTGTGCTTTGCTTTGGTGGTACAATACACTTATATGCCATTACCATAAATTCAATTGTTTGCAAATTCTCTCTCAATTTTCCATCCTCTGGCAATAAAGCTACATTTAGAAAGGGCTGTCTTTAGCAATTGCTTGCCATCCTTTTATTGATGGATTCTCTGAACATCTCATTGCACTTTTATTCTATTATCCATTTAATGGTTTTTCATTTCCTCCAACATAGACAGCCCAAGGAATGTTTTACCACAATAGCTGCCACATCCACTCTCCACTTGAGGGTAGGCCAGGGATAGAGGGGGAATTATTTCCAATTTTTTCCATTAATTAATTTGTAAAATGAGCTCTACTTTTATATACTTGATGTTTGCTGTCTTGAAGATTCTTCTTCCTTATTTCTCCTCTCTAAAATATAATGATTATGCATTGAAACTGACATTTAGAATTCTGCTAATGTAAGTGTTGACTGTTTAAAACATCTGATCTGTACCACAAAGAACTCAAACTGAATAATTTATTTTGACAATTATTTCAACTGGAAATAAAATTTTTTCTAAATTAATTAAATTTACCCAAAGACATTGATATTACTGGTAAAATCATGGGATAGATACCTAGTGAATTATTATTATTTACTGTTTATTTCAATGTCTCTCCTTTCATCTGGTTGCCCAAACAGGATATGCCTCAATTAAGAAGGTGCAACGTTTCTTAGAAACATGGTGGTCCTCAGATATAAGTGAGATCTATAAGAAAAGGGAACGTCTTTCACAAAACTAGTTGATACAACTGTAAAAAAAAAACCAAGAGCTAAGCACACTGCTGGGCACACAAGATTCCTGATACGCAGTATAAGAAGCTATGAGCAGTTTTAACTATGATACACAAAATTTCTAAAAACAGAATTACGGTGGACAAACCTCAGTTTTGTTATTCCAGGCTTACTTATTTTATGAAGCCAAATACTTCTGTTGTTTAATAAACAGTCTAATTTAACAATTTCTAGAGAAATGATATCTTCTCCCTCTATGGTTTCCCCAAAGTCCCACATTCTGAAGGAATCATTTCCCTTCATAAAGGTGTTCAACGTTCATCTCTCTGAATATCGACACAGGCAGCCCTTTCATGACAGCGAAGACATCTTACCACTGTTTTGGTGGTCTTGCGTGGAGATGGCATTGCAGCATTTGGAGAAAATGCATCTATTTTCCATTATGTATATAGCAGGATGTGTATTTCTTCAGGAGGCTCCATTCACCCACAGTACTCCATGAACTACTGCATAATGAACAGTAACATAGGAGTTATTCAAGGTGTTTTCACAATAAAACTCTCTTCTCTCTTATTAAATGCAGTTTGAGCAAGCTATTTTCCATCCTAACAAAGTACTGTGGACAGAGATTATCTCCCAAGCTCCCAAACAGGTGAGATTTCCATCCAGGTCCGTGGGAAACTCAGGCACATGAGATCGGTGTCATCAGCCTCTGAGGAACTTATGCAATGTAGCCTGCTATTGGGAGGTTTCCACCACATAGGATGTAGAGAGAAGTGAGTCCTGGCCATTAGAAGGGCACATCATTGGCTGAAACATTTAGCGCAGCACACGAAATATTAAAGACTGAGTAGAAACAGGTATGAATTAAATCTGTTAAATTGTAGGAGTACAGTGTAATACCTAACATCAAAAATAACGAATTAAAAAAAAAGGCAATTAAATCTTGTCTTAAGGTTAAATGATTACCAGTTTGAATTTTGGATTAAAAAATATCTATATAGCTGAAACTAGAAATAGCCATCAAAATAAATCTCCTTCCTCTACAGATATTTGCCTATCTTGTTTGAGGGGGTTTTTGTCATTGAAAGACGAAGCTAAGCCACACGCTAGATGTCTTCTTCAAAAGTTTTCATAAAAAATAGCTGAAGGCTGAATAATTCTCCATAGCATTGGGGTTGAAGAAAAAAAAAAAGTAAAAACCGACCAACCTCAAGAAACACATGACAAGGAGAGGTAAAACAACAGAATTAGAAAAAGAACAAACAAACAAAAATACTACCCTTCTCCTACTGTTTTTTTTCTAACTCTCAATGAAATCATCTTCCATTTTACGTTTCAGTGGGGCTGTGTACAGGGGACAGAGTCCTCTGGGCCCTGGGGGCTCCTGTGTATGTTTAGCAGAGGGACAAATGTGGCACCTCTGGGCCAGTGGCCCTGACCCCGCTTGCTCAGAGTAGTTATAGGTGAACCTAAACTGCTGCTAAAAAAGGGAAATGTAATCTTACTAACAAATGGCAGGTTAATAATACACCTCGACTGGGCTGGCTTGAAGCCAACTGCTCATCATCTGTGGACCAAGGTGGGTTTTATTAACAGACACGGGTATTTTGCAGTTGTTTAGAAGGTAAGTTAATTTACAGGACAATCCTGCACGACACAGACTGCCTCATCCTACCTTAGTTTCACACTACACAAAACCAGACTGACTGAACCCGAAGAAACTGAATAATCCTTCAAAGAGTGAGACTATACTTCTGTGGGATCAGAAGTTTCTGCTTGACCACAGAGAAATCATTTTATTTTCTTTGCACTGTTCTGCAGCTGAGAAAATCATCATCTTGTCATGAATTTACAGATCATTTCATTCATGCAACAAAGGAAAAAAAACCCTGGGAAGCACGATCTCTTTGTTTGAACTCAATCATTTATTCTGCTCAATACCATTTCAGGCTGAAATTAAATATTTTCCTCTTCTCCACCTAAATAAAATGTGATCCAACGTATTATGCAGCTCTAATCTATTTTGGCTAGCTACATTTTTATGCTGATAAGGGAAAATTAATTTAACCATATATGCACAGGAATATCATCACATTGTGCGTGGAAGATAAAAATCTCACAAGGCATTTGGCTCATGAATGTAGCTTCCAGGAGGATGTTCATTTCCAATTGCATTTTCTCCCCAATAGATTCTTAATTTGCCTTGTTCTATATGGTTTCCAGTTATCATTTTGTACAGCAATAAAAATCAGTGAAGCAGCAAAAGCTTACAGGCCTATGCCTAGGTTTGATTTATATAATGGATGGTGCAATATCGTCAGTCTGCATAATTGAAATTCAATCAGCTCCCACTGTTTATAATGCGGTTGTAAAGTGCATTATGTATTTATTGATAAACAATCATTTTATTTGCAATAGTGCTGGAAAAATAAAGGTGTTGCCTTCATTTTTTTTATTCCATGTATGCTTTGTACGTATGAAACTTGTAAAGCTATATAAAACCTGTTTATGACTATCACCTTCTGCTTCAAAGTCTTTAGACTCATATCTCCATATAAAGCACAAGTGATTAAAAATCAGGCTGTGGCAAAAAGTCAGAATTTTAAGACTTGAAGTAACACTCATCTATATGTAAAGAATCTGAACAATGAGTAAATTCAACAGCTGACCCAAACGTGTCTCAGATACTCTGCATTCTCCCGCAGCAGGAACGCTGCAGCTACAGCCACTTTTCTGAAGTTCAATTTTCCCCTAATCAGGGGAAAAACAATCAAAATGTCATTTTCTGAGATGTTTCCTGTAAGGATTTTTTTATATAGCATTTGTTTAAAGAAAACACTGAAGCCTCACTCAAAAAATTCGTAACTGTCTCTTTCACAAATTTCATCAGGTGTCTTAATCTTACTGTCAGAAAAAATTGCATGCACTTTTTTCTTTTATTTCCCCTCTTCCTTAGAAATGTTACATGTTATATTTATAACTGTGAAGATATCACTTTACAGTCACATTTCCCCCTTTATTTTCCCCTTTTCCTTATGGTGCAATTAGACAAAATCTTATTTTCCATAAAAGCTGTATTAATTCTGGTGAGAGTCATTAGACTGACAGCTTTGAAGTAAAGAATTTTTCATTTACCCTACAAGAAAGCAGCAGAAAAGCAATAACATGCCTTTATCCTAACCCTGAATGAACCGTTTTTGAAGATTGGTCAAAGTAAATACAGTCTCGAGGGCCTGCTCCAGTTCATGACATCTCTCTGGGAATGCTTGCAAGGATCAATAGTATTTCCTGTACAATGAGAATTCAATAACATGTCCCTTTCTATAAGGGGTGTTCCTGTCTCCAGAAAACCTATTTCACATTGGCCAAATCCAAGTCACTGAAAGGTGATTACTTTAATTTACCTCTGCATTGGACTGAGTACATTTCAAGTCCTGTTTTCAAAAATGTGGCATTTTACTCCACCAGAACCTGGATTTACCACGTGAAGGTTTCAGCAGGTTTTACTATGTGGTGGAAAACCCAGCCAATTTATTGCATTTTGTTTTCCATGGCTTCAACTGGAGCTCTTTGGAGATGTCTCAGTCCAGAATTTAGACTTGGCAATCTCCTGCCCTGTGTCCTCACCTTGGGATCTGCAACCACAGCTTCCAACGTATTCTGCTTCTCGGTAAATGACAAAGATGAGAATTAATACCTTTGGTGCCTAGAAACAGTGCTGAAACATGCTGCAAGGGTAGGGTGGAGAGAGTCACATTGTTCCCTGCTTATCCACATTTCTTAGGGGGAGGAGAGGTGGTGGTGTGGGGAGAGGAGACTTCCCTCTCCATAGCAACTAAAATTCACTTTTCAAAAGCATCGACTGAAGCATTGAACACAAACGTGTGCCTTTACAGCAGACTGTTTGCAGTGCTAGAGGCGGGAACTCCCTTTTACTGCTTCTTGGGGACAAAAAAAAAATAAATCAGTTCTTTAAGATTTCCTCTTCAACAATAAAGCCTAGATAAGGACTCCATTATCCTGATATTTATCTCTGGAAATGTTCCACCTGTGAATGCAAGGCAGGTGCCTTTATGAATTATTGCAGCCTGGTATCTCTTGACATCTTCTGACCAATCCTCCTCTCCTCTGGCAATCTAGAGGATTGATTTATGGTGTTCAAAAGCCATTCCCGACATATATAGAGTCATTGGTATTGGCACACAGTGCTATTTCAAATGGACCTTACTATTTTTTCTCTTTTAAATGTAGCTGGCTATTGGATTTATGGTCCCTTATGAGGCAGCTTCAGCTGCTATGCTCACAAGTATACATGGACTAAGCTACTTGCTTATTTACCTTTGATTTCTTGCCATTGAACAAAGATTTAGGAAGTACATGGGGGACTGATTGGTACAGCAGGGTACCACACCACTGCTTTCAGGTACCAGATCCCTCTCTTGGGGTTTTCCGTTGGTTTTTTTTGGTGGTGTTTGACTCCAGGAAGCTGGCCTCAGGGCCTCCCTCCGCGCCAGCAGTGATGCTCTAAGCACAGGGAAAGCCCCAGGCATCTGAGAGCCGGATGCTAAGAACAGAAAGTCCTGAGACAAGAAAACCTCAAGAATAAGCTGCTCTGAAAGCAGACCTGGCAAGGAGCCACCCCACACCCCTTGGTCACAGTGTTTATGACAGAGGGAGCCGCAGGGATGGCGAGATGCGGAAACCAAAAACGTGTCAGTGAGCAGTCTTTCATAGCGGGGCCCTGGCGGTTCATCTCACAGTGGCAAAGTGTCACCAGCACAAATGAGGAGCTGTAAGTCTGCTCCACTGTGACTGAAGTCATGCTCTAGTTGGGTTTGGTCTATGAGGTGTCGGAACTGAGGCTGGGCCAGCCCATTTTTTTGAAAGCTAATGAAGTCTGGAAATCAATGATTTCCTCGTTCACCCATTTCACCCACAAACGGGGGAAAAAAAGAACTAATTTTGCTTCATGTAAACAAAACTCTACATTTAGGACGGTTTTAAAAATTAGAAGAAGCTGGAGCTTGAAGGGGTTTATGTAATTTCCTTTTTCACATATTGAAAAGTAACATTCTATTACAAATATTTTCATTTGTCAGATTAAACTAAAAGCTGAATTTCTCAATTACTTTGGTCATCTTTAAATTACTTGAACTATTCAAACATTCATTTGAAACTTCTCATGAATCTTTAATGACATTTAGAACAAAAAGGTTTTCTTCTTATACTTCCCAAGTGCTGAAGTCTTTTTTGCTTTCCTATGCTTTATTTGATTTTCTCTTTTGAATCCTTACATCTTCTACATGCCAGCTTCACTGACAAATGTATACGTGAGCAACTATCTGTGATTTTTGACTCAAGGAAAATAATATGACACAACATACTTAGTGCACTGTAAAACTGAGCATAGAAAATTGCACGATCAGTAGGGAATACACAACCTGGAAGGAACATATTTGAATGTTTAGAACTTAAAAAGAGATAACTGGGATTGGGGATTTTTTCTCTAGCACTTGCTCTTCTCTACCCCTAGAGAATACAAATAATTTTTTATAGTTGTCATTCAAATTTGTAGCATGTACATTTATTAGTGCTTACCTTTCCTTCCCCTTCTTAACCATGAAACTTTGTTGCTTATAACACAAAACAATGCTCAAAGGGCTTACGAAATTAAAAAAAACCCAAAGTATTGGGAGAAACTGAGAATTCTCCCTCTCTACCTCCAAAGAATTAAAAAAAGCCCACAACATTCATTGACTCTACATGGGAATAACACAAAAACTCTTCTGGAAACCTGGAAACTCAGGTACATTGCAGATTGATGCAATTTGGCATGCAAATTTCAAGACACTCTAGCATATACTAAATGAAAAATCCTTTTTTCAATAATATGCCGAAGTAAATAAGCATTTTTAATTTTAAAATGACACACTGCAGAGAGAGAGCAGTAAAGATTAACAGTAAAAGTTTTTAAACACTTTTAGAAATGTTTTTCTAGGAAAAAAACCAGTTACACACAAGAATTATTAAAACCCAGTGGGTAGGTTTCTCTCTCTCAAGTCAGTGGTTTGCTCACCATTTACAAGACTCTACTGAAAGCAAGAATCTGGCTTTTGTAGCCCATTTATTTACAAATTAAAATGGCAGAGATTAACATACTTAAGCCCTTTACTGGCATCATAACCAAATGTATGAGACTTCCTCCCCTTCCCTGCAGCAATACTGACTGAATGTGCTATCTATATATGAGATGACCACAATCTAGTTGCACTTCATTAAAGATGATGCTACTTTTTTGGATGACTCATCACTTTGGAGACTATTTGCCCAGTAGGTGACTGGGATGCCTGGCAAAACACTGCCAATATTTTTTAAGGAAGTTTCTACAATACAACTGATGCTCCAAAGCTGTTGACCTGAGCAAAAAAGTTTGTGGCCTGCTAATACAAAACTCTTAATGACTAGTGGGAAAGGCATAGCAGTGACTGGTTACTCGAAATCAAGTTTCATGTACGCTTGCCAGAAATATTTGTCTGTCTTTCAGGTTATCAAAGAAAGCCTTGAACTGGTTAGGAGTCTAGCTGGGAAAACAATATGACGGTGAGGCTCCACAGCTTGCATTCGGTCCTTTTTGTGTACTTACATGACTAAATGTGCGTGCAGATCCATGAGCAGAGATGCGTGTCCAGATATGGTATGAAACTAGGGAGCAACAAGTTCATGTAGCAAGCTGAGCAGCACATAAGATGAAAAGAAAGTTGTATGGCACCTAATTTCTTGATAAACTATTGACTAAATACAATTAGGGAGAAAACTGAATTTTTAAAAGCTACAGTTGTGATTATACAAAGGGACTGTTTGTTTCTGTCATCCCACCCTGTATCTGGGCACTAGAGATGCCCCAGCGAGTGTCATATCACAGCCTCTTCGAACTGAACCACAGCGTTTCTTGACTTCTGAATGTAAAAAGGAGACACATCCACAAGCACTGTTTCCAATGAATAATTCAGCATGCTCCAGTCATGAAACCCACAACAAGCACTGCAAGGAAGATGAAGTATTTTCGTTGCCCATCATTATGTATGTTCATGCCACAGGGATTTTTCAATTATTGAACAGTGTAGAGTCGCCTTTGTTTGTAGAAAATGTCAATTTGAATTGTGTGTCTTCTACATATCCATTTATGTTTGCCAAAGGCTGCTTAACATTAGCTTGGCTTTTTACTTCTCTGCCACATGAAGTTGCAGATCAAAAATACTGAATGATTACTAACATTTTACGAGGCATCTTAAGTTGGATGCTTTAGCTGTCAAGACATTTCCAATAATTTCTTCCTATATTTTCTTATCAGAAAAAGCTTTATTAATCTTGTTTTTATTCACCAACCTAACCACTGTAAACAACTGCTAATGCTACAGAAGTTTAAGTGTCACAAGTAACAAGAAATGAAGGGTGAAGTAGCTAGTGTTACATTTATAAGCTAATATCCTGGAAAATATTGCTGCTTTTATTTTATTCATATTGAAATTCAACCCACAGCTTAAAAAGAAGCTGTCTTTTCAATTTACAGAGGGTATGAGAGCAGTGCTTTGAGCAGGCAACAGTATTTTGCATGTAGATATACTGAGCTTCAGTTTGGTGATGTAAATAACTTATTTTAGCTAGTGATGACAGAAATTAAGGAGTTCCTGATGTGTGAGCTTGGAGGCAAGCATGTACCATTTCCTGAGGCACCAGCAAGTATGGAAATACACCTTGTAAATTAGCTATGTATATTGTGTGGCAAAAACTATTTTATTTAATTTATTTGTGAGATGTGAGGAAGAAACTCAAGTTTGTTCTATAATCATAATTGTAATGTAATCAAGTCTGTGCCTGTTGGTACATCTTGTGCATTTATGTCCTTAATTCCTTGGGTTTGAGGATTTTAGCAGATCCCTGGTTAGCATCTGCACAGAAGAGTCAGTAGACTAATAAGAAAAAAGATGGATGTGAAGTATGGTGTGACTGAATTCCTAGTCACCATCACAGCAAAACATGTGACTAACGTTCTCAGGAGTTGTTCAGGAGGGAATTTGGAAAATGCTAGATTCCCCCAGGTAGATCCCTGCTATGGGTAGAGCAATTTCCGTGCTTCAGTGTGCTGAGGAGCATCCTAGGTGGGGTGTCCCAGGGACTCTCCAGGTAGATCCTGCTGCAGAATTGACCAAGTTCTGCATAGGTGGGACACTTGGAAATAGTAGAAATAGATCCTGCAGATGTAGAAATGCTGTCTCTTGAGCAATTAGGTGCTTTGTGTGTAGTTTAAGATAATCACTAACAATAGATACCATGCTGATACAAAGGCCCTTGCGATGGAGAGTCCTGCTGCCTTCCAGACTGCAACCAACCATCTTGTTCAAGAGATTTGTGTCCACACACAACCATTAGCCTTACACAAAGATTCTAATACAAAAGGAGGTTTTCAATTTTGTTTTTGTTTTGATGTGCTTTTTTAAGCACTCTCACTGTGTCTGCAACAACCGATCACAAAAGGATTGTACATACTACGCTCCTCTGATTGGTTTCTCCATCTGGTTCAGATGAAAATTGTGCATATGCTACAACTCTTATGCTAAACATTCTATTAGTCAGATAAGTCAGACCGATTGTGAAAGCTGCATCACAGTTTTATAACAAAACAGAACTGAGAAATGTGAAGTGACAGGTTTGTTGAACCGGAACTTCACAGAAGGATACTCTATTTCACATCCTCCATACCATCAACATCTACGTATGATAAATCATACTCAATAGCAAGCCATCACCAACAAGGTAATGAAAAAAATCACAAATAGAAACTTTCCTGGAATGCCACTCTTTCCTGTTATTTGAAACTTATAAATAACATCTCCATAGCCTAAAATCAATCACTGACAATGAATCAGCTGCTAAATGTTAGGCACCAGATCTTCATCATCAGCTTCTTATCTAGAAGCCCACAGAAGTGCTCCTTTCAAAGACAGTCCACACTTTCCTAATTGTTTAATAACTGACACGGAACAAGACGATCCCTATAGAGCTGAATACTGTTACCTTTCTTAACCCTAAAATAAACTTCAATGTTCCTGAAGTGATATTGTTCCCATGGAGACAAAGTCAATAATTACCAATGTTATACCCCTCAGTGAGACCTGAGAGACCACTTATTGACTATGATGAAGTTTAACTGAGCAAGATAAACTGTAAAACATAAATGCAACAGAGTTATTCAGCAATTACAGTTAATTAATTCAATAATTTTGTCTGAAAAATGATTTCTTAAATACAGAACTATTTGTATGTATGCCCATGCACATGCTGTTTTAACTTATTTGATCAACTTGATGCTCCCTGAGTACTCCCCACTGTTAAATAATTGGGAAAAGTCAGTCAAGGAAAATTCAGAAGAAATGAACAGATATTGTTACATCTAAGGATTTCCAGAGGCTAACAAAGATTCTACTAATTAGCACACTGCAGCAAAAGATACAACGTTATTGCCCATCAATCACCATGTACCTTTTCCATTTCTAAATGTGTATAACCACTGTATTTTTCCCTCAGTTCTACACCATATGTCTGTGGCATAAACATTAGAAATGCATATTTATGCTAAGATACTTGTCTGACAACCATCCAGCACTGGATATCTGTGATAGGAGTTACGGGTATCCAAATCTAATGCACTTACATGCCGGATGCATTCCTGAGACACAAATGTGTGTAAGCGTACATACCCATGCGCTCTGCTGATCCACCTTCCTTTTTGTGAACTGTGGCCAGAATCTCTGCCCTCTGTCTCCCCCATCTGAATTCCTTGCTTACAGGGACAACTAAAGTGAGAGTTACTCCTTTAACAAATGGGTTCTTACAGCCATCACCTTTACCATGTTCACTATAGTAGACCTGAACATGCAGCCCGTAAGTGAACACAACCCTCACCGCTGGCTTTCCTGAGAGAGGCAGAGTGTGATCTCAGAGCAGCAGCCCAGGAAAGCTAACCCAAAAATCCAGCAAAGAAAGCTCCAGTGTTAAGGCAGCTTTGAGTTATTGCCGGGCTGGTGGCACAGTCTTCCCTCACCCTTGCTCTATTTATACCCCACTCCGGGGTAAGATCTCAGTTTTGCTGCAGTGGCTCTTATGCACACACTGATCCTTTCCCTGTATGACTGCCTCCTGGCAATTCTTGCCATCAATAGTAATCTACAGCAGGCTGAAAAACAATTATTTGATTATACGATGCAACAATCACTCATTGGCCTCATTTCCCCTTGGAGAAATGCATCTGAATATACACCGTATCTGATGCTTTAACAACAATACTCAGGGAAGAATTAGCACCGTAATTATCCACCTCTGGTAGAGTTAATTTAACTCATGGTATGATCCTCTCTAGACTCCATTTCCAGCTATCTGCTTATCAGTGTATTTTTCAAAGATACAAAAGGACCAATGCAAAGGGATTCAGAGAGGGGCCTCATGATGAATACGAGGTCTTGAGCAATCATTGCGTCCTGCTCCTGACCTTTCTGATAACACACTGCTTCATAACTCAGAGATGTTTATGACATCCCCGTTACCTAAGCCCATTTCCCCACTTCTAATTTACATAAGTCAGATTGACTGTTACGCATCTGTCCTCTCCATAGACATTATGACAGTACCTCTAAAAAATGTTAAATAAGGTAACTAACAAATAACAAGCTCAGTCACTAAGTTCAGCTACAAACCATGATCTTATCTTACGTGCTTCAGAAAACAGTTTGTCCTGCCACAAGCAAGCCAAGGCAGCTGGTATTCCTGAAAAAAAAAAATAAAAATCTGGTTTTCTGTGTAGCTATGAAAAGAAACAGAGATACTTTTCAGACTCCAAATACCCCAACTCTGTTCTCAGCTCCTGCAAGCTATGTAAACCTGGGCAACTGGCTTCACCTCTTCATCCTTCAGCTCCCCACAGACAAATCTGAGCTCCTCTTTCCCCTCTACTTTCCTTCAGGACACGATCCCTCCAGCTTACCTACCCAGCCTGATAGAGCTGGTTATTCTGGCCAGTGATATCCCAGAAAGTCGGCATGCTAAAACTATGCCAAGCAAAAGTGCCAATTTCAAAGCCAGCCTGGCTTCAAACCAACTGCCTGTGGGATCTGACACAGAGCCACAGGATAGCATAGCCTGGAGGGGACCCCAGAGGTCTCCGGTCCAGCCTCCCGCCTGAAGTGGGGTTGGTCATGGAGGGCTCAGAGCCTGAACCAAAGGGAGGGAGAGGCTGCAGCGTTGCTGCATCACCTCGTCTCTGAGGATGTGTCAGGCCAGGCTGGGAAGAGGCGAGAGGAGCCACAGAGTGAGTCTGATGTCTACGGCGGCTGGGGACACAGACCGGTCTGAAAACTCTTGACTGGCTTTAGTGGAACAGGAAATTAATAACAATGGGAGCATCATTTTGGGGCTAATACAAATAAGGCAGTTTGTGAGACTAACAGGTGAGGGAGAGAAAATACATGGCCCTACTGTATACAGGCAATACATTTTAACAGAGAAGGATGTTTTGGTCAACCACACCCTTCACCCAACCACTTTTTCAGCTCTGAAACAGGCTTTCACCTGCACAGAGGTGCAGCTGGGAATGAAAAGCTATGTTGCTAACAAGAAATACTGGGGGTCTTCGGGCTGCTAACTTGAGGAGATTTTCAGGAAGTGACCCAACATGGCTTTGGTTGGTTTTCACCTGAGCTGTTAGAGAATGTGTGCAACAGCAGTAACACTGTGCTTCTGTTACTGGTTGTCTTCTGTCACTGTTTTTTCATAAAAATACTTGGTGGCTCTACCATCCAACCTCACTCTGGCTGCTACATAAACCTTCACTGGTGCAGAGCCTTAAGGACATTAGAGCTCGCCTCAGGCAGTATCTTTTCTACAGAGGCCCATTAAAAAGCTCATGCATTTTACTGGGTGCTTATCATGTCCTCATGATATATTCCTTATTATTGTAACCTGAAATTTAATTTCCATGCCAATGACTCTCAGATCTGTCTCAGTGATGGAAAGCCCATAAACTGCTCTAAGTTTCCCACTTGCCTGTAGGACAAATAAAGGCTGAATCAGTCCAGGCTTTCATTCTCAAATGCATCCTGGAGAGGCTTAAAACGGGTGCTGTCTGCTCTCAGCCTCTGTCCATGACAACTGTCTACATGTTTTGATGCTTCAAAAGCATCACTTGAAGCCTGAGAAAAGATCACGTCTGCAGGGAGAAAGCTCATTCTGAGCTGACTTTCAATTAGCTTTTTAATTAGGTAGATTGTGAGAAAGATGAGGCTATCTTTCAGACTACTGTATTTTTTTCATTAAGGTCTGCTGGCAGCTTCCATAAAATCAAGCCACACACTTTTCCTTTGGACACGATCAGAGCAACACTCATCTGGTACACTAGCATCACATAAAATGACCTCTCTTCTTTCATCAGCATCTTCACAGCATGGCTGCCAAAGAGCATTGACATGAGCGATAGTTCAACGGGTATCATGGCAACTTTACTTGCAATAGATATCAGAATACCAAAGGAGGAAAGATTAATTTCAAAATTATGGTGCTAATGTGCAAAACCTTTTAAAGTGCAGAGCTCTGATGCTATTTGCAGTTTCATTTCTGGGTGTAATTTGCTTATGTTATTAATGATCTAGCAAGTCACTCCTCCTCAGCCTTGACATCCATGTGCCTTAGCGAGTACAACTTCCTAGATTTATGTTCCATCCATAAAAATATCCCTTGGGACTCTGTGCCTCTGAGTAAGATCTGTTTATTTGTGATTTCTGAATATTCTCTAACTTTCTATTTATCACATTTTTCCTTTTGGAATGGTTGTGCTTGAAATGATCTGTTGGAGTATGGAGGGGCAAATTGTGCTTGTAACAAGCAGGTACCATGCATGGAGGGAAGCTGTAAGTTTGGAAAGACTTCATGGTGAGGTCCATCAACTAAATTAATAGTACTGGAAAGAAGGGAAATCTCAAAAAAAAAAAAAACACCACAAACATACATAGCAGTAACATATATGTCTCAGATTTTGAGCTTATTTCTTGCCTTTGCATTGATACAGATAACTAAAAAGGCAAACGCCCACACCTTGGTCAGATATGGCTGTGGAGACAACAAACTTCAGTTTGCATCAGAGTAATGGTAAGGACAAGGTAAGCACAGGCTTCTGAACAGAGCTGAAGACGTGCTAAACTCTAGGCTAACAAAATAAGTAATTAGGCTAAATGTTGTTGTGGTCAGGTCTGTACTTATTTCTAAGGCAAGATGGAATTTACATTACAAAGAACTCTGTGCCAATGCCAGCCAATAGGGCCAAGGAAGTTTGGAGCCAGGAGAAAAAAAAAAAAAAAAAAGCTGGATTTTTTTAAGCCTCCACTTCCTAGCTGAATTTATTATTAAGTATTATAGTAGGGGAGGGGAGTCCTTCTTCATCAAACACATTAAGTGAGAATGGGTGAGCTCTTCCCATTGTGCTTGTTTTGCATTACACATCCATTTTAAGTCAGGCCAGGATAGTAAAGAGCTCACGTTGTTTTTAATGAAGCCATGAGCATTTGATATTGAGACAGCAAAAATCCTGATTATTAGCAATTCCAGCTTTAGTCTACAGAGTAAAATAAAATGGAATAATAAGTTTTTATAAAGATGAGGATAAATTACAGCAGAAAAATAAGCAAGCAGATCAGTAGCTTCTCATTTGTGCCAACTGTCTTAGGCTCACACAAGTTAGATTTCAGAGCATATTTCATTCCAGTATTGTATTAAGACCAGTGATTTTTTTTCATCCAGGTCAACAAGCTTTGCTGCCTTTGCTTGAAGAGCAAGGATTACATGGAAGGCTTCTTTCTTTCAGACAGAGAAAAGACACTCCACAAATAGGTTTTTTAAATTCATCAGAGATTGGTTCCTAAAAGCTCTATGATTTCTCTACAATCAGAACCCATCACACATCTCTGTGCTGATATTCTATTTAAAATCTTGAGATTACAGACAACCAAACCTCTTTTCCTACAAGTCTTCATATGATTTTGTCCTGTTTTCCAACATCATTACTTTTTAGCAAATTGTCACGCTTAAGCAAGTTGTTTTGACATGCTTTCAGGAGGGTTTGCGTGAGCCACAAGGACAGGTTTCCAAGAAGTGTGATATTAATTTTCCTCAGTCTCAGCACGCTTGAAGAAGAAAAAAACAGTAAGAAGCTACTTGAGTCACCACTCTTCATGTGGGCTCTTGTAAGGAGAATGAACAGTAAAACAGTTTCAGAGTCATACTGCCATACGATGCATCTCGGCACTGGGGTGGAGAGAGAAAGGGAGAGCAACACGATCCGAAGAGATGGAGATGCTTAGCCATTTCAAAAGTGTGAATGCAAGTTTCAGCTTTCAAAAAAACTAGTGCATGCAGGCCTGGTTACTAGAGAAAAGCATAGACCTTTGGTGACAGTTGAAGGAACTACAACACTTCCAACAAAAGTTGTGTCTAGTGACTAGAAAATAATCCTGCCCTGTTAGTACATTTTGGGCTTATATCTCAGTGTCAAGCCATGCCAGAGACTTTTTGCCCTGGCCCCTGCAGAGAAGCAATACTAAAAAATTGTGAAGATTTAAAAAGATCATTGAGTCAAGCCAGAAGTCATAACTTGTGTGTAGACTCCCTAGATACATGCAGTATCATTAACCTAGTAGTGCCATTTTGCCACCCTTATTTTCAGGCTGAGTCAGCTATGTCATCTCCTATCATCTAGAACCGTGATACATCCTGAGAATATTGCTCCAGGCCCAGCTGGGTTATTTTGTCTTTACACACCTCCGTGACTTCACCTACCAAAAAAACCCAAAGCTATCGCATCGAAGGTAAAATTTGTATTTTCTTCATTGTCATGCATAGTGTTTAGGCCACTAAGCAGCAGCTGCTGCAGACAGGTAAAACAGAGTATCTAGGCTTACAGTGTCACATCTATCTGAGCTAAATTACTGCATTGCTACGATCTTCACAGGGCAAAGAGGATTTAATTGCATAAAGATGTAGCCGTTTATGGGACTGTAGCGATGATGTGTTTAGGCTCAGTCAAAAGCAGAGAGTAAGTATACTGTATTGCCAATTCTTTGACACCGCCTCCAAAGCTGCTTGCTAGTTTTGTAAAAAAATATCTTCTGTGTATGCAGTTTGGTTAGAAGCAGAAGTAAAAGCCTGTGCTAGGGTTAAGCAATACTACATTCAAGAGTTTTGTTTGTTTTCTAAAAGGTTATTACACCCCTTCTTCAATTCAGCAGCTTTCCCTGTGGAAGTGATGAAGCTTACCTATACCACAAGCAGACCTTTACAACTTAATTCAAGCCCCAGCTGTTTAAACAGACTTTTTTTTTTTAAAAAAAAAAAAAAAAAGCACCATCCGATGTATTTAGAAGCCCTTTTTGCAGCATCTGTTGCGACTCAAGGTCAATTTGAGATAGCCAGAAAGAACCAGCCAGGCAGTGGGTCCCAAAGGGAATACAAGTGGTGCATGCTAGTCCTCCTCCTTTCTTAAGGGTTCAAATCCACTAGGGAGGACAAATTCCACCCAAGGCTCTGCTGTGACTTCGGGGCTTAGAGAGTGAGTCTTGCTGTGTGCAGCGAGATGGGCATGGACATGAACTAGCATCCCTGCCATCGTCCTTGCAGCAGAACAACAATGTGGAAAGTGAGACTACCCAAGACACTGGGATTGGAGCAGTTTCTGTTTCAAATAGCCTTGTTACGCCCAACAGCCCACAGTGGCCTCATGAAAGTACCTGCACAATGAAAGCCAAGAAAACCTTACTTTCATCTTCTGGATGAGAATTTTTTTTTTGTTTTGATTTGAGTTTTGGGGGTTTTTTTTGCAATTCAAGACATCTTACATTTTTTGCATGATAAAGGTGGCTATAGGAGCATGAATTTAATGAGAAGAAAACTCTGGCATTTTAACCAAGTCCATTGCCAGCCATAGCAACATAACATGAAATGAGGATGATGCTAAATTTAAGCCCGCAAGGCCTTCCATATGCAATTTCCATATCATCAGTAGTCCGCTGTTGGCAGTCCATGGGTGTGGTTGCTTGTGCTGAGATTTGGTGGCAGAAGTTAAAAACAGTAGCTTTAAAATTGTTACTTTTATCTGGGGAGAGACCTACTGTCAAAAGCTGTTTCAGTCAAAAGATACTTCTGTCAAAACAGAGACTACACAGTTACATAGGCATTTGGACAAGGTTTTATTATTACTACTTTTTGATGAAGGTTCATTTCACGTTCATGTTCTTGGAACTGAAATTTCACCAGCTTTCTTAGAAAAATAAAATTAATTGTACTTAAACAAATTAGAGATTTAAATTTGAAAAAGCAAGCTGTAGTGTCGGGAAGTCTCCAGCGGGCTCCCCCAGCTTCTGCTTTCCTGAGGCTCACAGTGCCCTGCCAGATAGATATGTGGCTTGAATACACAAAGTGGGTCTTATCCACTGTGCATAGAAAATTACACCGTGCACGGCCAGCACAGCATGCTGTGCTGCTCTGTCACTGTATTCATAGCATGAAAAGAGAAAAGCAAGACACTGAATAAAGGTATCAGCTGTGCCACCTCCACAGCATGGACCTCCTGGTATGTCACCATTTCTACCTCTAGAATAGAAACAAAATTGTACTACAAAACCATGAAGTTCTATCCATTCATATTTCTGAAGCTTTTTTTCAGTTACCAGAATAAAGGCCCTATACGAAAACTAATTTCTCTTTCATTAGATGCATTACTGGCAGCAAGAGCGCTTCTCCTGGGTGCCAGTCTTCCACAAGCTTCGGTCCATCCATGAGAATAAACTTGTAGCCGCCCACCTGCCCCTTCCCTGGCCCCTGCTGAAAAGGCAAGGCTGGCATCCAAAGTTACATCAGCAGCTCTTCTCCCTCTCCGTGTCCCACATACATGCCCACCACTTGCCACCAGCCTGTTGTCAAGGGTCAGAGCAAGGGTCACTGCTGGGACTGCCTGAGTAAAGGACAGAGTAACGAAAGCAGGGAACGGACTGAAATCTCAAAGAAATTAGGGAAAATGGACTTTATTCATCTATGGGTCACATGACAAAGGCATGAAGGACTGAAGAAAATCTTTCCCACCTGAATGCTGCCATCTACTCAGTCGCTGCACAGGACTATGAATTTCCCCTCAAACTAAGCCATTTCCGTTCACGCTCAGGCAACGCAGGCTGAACGGGCCACAAGAAACGGCAAGACATGAACAAAGACACCCCTATACACGTTCAGATTTTCTCAGTTCACTTGCATGTTTAACCTGAGGTGCTAGTCAGCCTTTACTGAATACAGGCTGACAGCTCTGCGGGGCAAAACCAGAATGGGGTGCAAAACAGAATGCCTAAATCGAGCATATTTCCTAATCACAGGTCAGCGTTTCCCACCCTATGTTCAACACCCATGGGCCGTCAGTCTACTGACAGCAGGAACCTGCACTTGTGTTGGGCTGCATACCACCGAAGGTTCCCCCATTCCACCAGGAGAAAGCATATCTGTCTCACTTGTCCAAGTGCTGTGCCCCCCCGCCTGGCTCCAAGAGCTTTACTGCTTACACTGTATGTAATTCAGAGTTTCTTCGCTGCTTTGTGCCATGGATGATATTTAAAAGAGCAAGCCGTCCTCTTCTTTTGTCAGCTTATGGTGTATTTCATCTCCCACTATTTCATAAAGTGACAGTTTGATTACAATGTAATTACTTTTTTTAGCGAACCTAGCGCATAATTTTATTTCCAGATGGGTTTATGTTCCTTATATTTAAGCTCATTATGAACAAGAAGGTTGTACAGGAAAAATACAAAGTAAGCTGCTTTTTTTTTTTTTTCTCTCTTTAAAAGGTGAACATTTTGAAAGGCCTACATAGTGAGGGAAAAGATACCAATGTCACATGGTAGGAGAGATGAATTTCAAACATGAGAGCACAAATGAGCTTGAGAGCCCTTTAAGGCATTTACAGGGAAATTGAAAAAATAAATGTTTAATTTTCCATTGCTTGGAATTCGGTAAAAGCTAACAGGCTTAATAGCTTCAACATCCAAAAATCAAGAGCAAAGATCGGAGAGTGGTTGCAGACGACCATGGCAGGGATAGCACCAGTTCACAACTGGGTGAAATGAAAGTCTTTTTTTATTCAGTCAAGTCTCCAAGCCTCCTGTGGTTGGGTACTTGCCAAGGAGCTCGTTTGCAAGTCAAGTATTATCTGTTGATGCTAAGAAGCACAAGCTGATACATTTTGCCAAAACATGTGACAAAATCCATGTAAATCAACAGTGCTTTGCAGCAGAAACTGTGGTTCCTCTCTGAAAACTGTCTTAGTAAAATGGCACCCTGGGGTTTCCTGTTTATTGCATCCCAGTGACTTCCAAATCAAACACAATCAGCTCAGACGCAAGTGATAATGATTTTTTTTTTTTTTTAACTGCTGCTTCTATGAAAATAGAAATAAAATCGTACCGTCAAGATGTGCTTTCTGGCTCACTCATCGGCAGTGTAGATCCTACAACTCTTATTCATAGAATCATAGAATGATTTAGGTTAGAATGGACCTGGAAGATCATCTAGTTCCAACCCCCTGTTTAGTCAGTGATCCTATTTATGACCCACAATCCAGTTTCTTTTCTATCAATCAGTTTGTAGTTTTTTGGCATTAAGGGAAGAAATAAATCCAGAAGAAAAAAAAAGTAATCCCAAAGCAAACACGTCAACTTACCCCAAAAAGGAAATCGGATCCTCACAGGGGTCCATTTCTTTAGCAATGCTTTGACATCTGTTCAGGCATTTGCTGATGCAACTCTTCTGTCCAAACAGGAGGTGCAGGGCAGTGTACTACATGTGTTTGCTTTTTCCTGTAGTGAGAAAGTCTTGCATAAGAACTAATAGATGCAAAAATTTTACAGTATGGCTGTAAAACAGAAGTGAGAGATAGCTTGAGTATATCCACTTTGCATGGCCATTCTGCCACTCATGACACTGCAGATATGGCTAGATAATGGTGACATTTGAAATCTGTGACTTGTAAAAGTTGTACGACTTATCAGCACCACCAGCCAGGCTGCAACTCGGGATCAAAGGACCTCCCGCTGAAAACTCCCACACTTTGCTCCTTGCAAGATGTCAGGCCTCTTCCACTTTGACCAGAGGTTGCTTCAAAATACCTTTCCTGAAAATAAACAAAATTTTGCTTTAGCAATATATACATATGTTCCTGTTTTCAGACAGTTCTAGGCTCATTTTCCCATATTTCCAAGTTTTAGGCTACTGATAAGCAACTTAATCTGCTGTAATGAAAGTATTGCTCGCTTTTCACACGGTATCTGTCCAGCAGCTCTCCTGGGACACTTTAAACTAGCATGCAAGGTTTTGATATTCCAGGCACGTATTCTACCTTATTCTATTGCCTCGCCACAGACCTCAGTACACCAACTTAATTGTTCATTTGTCTAGGCCTGTCAATTCCTCCATTTCCATATTCCCACCTCGGTTTCAGCCTTCTGTTAGGTGGTGGGAAAACTCAGAGATTATCACATACCACAACATCATTTATTTACTCTATCAAACAGGAACTATTGATTGATTAAGCTTGTTCAGCAGCAAACCTGCGACATAATTTTAGCAAGAAATAGCTTAGTTCTATGTAAGAATTGGACACTAGAAATTCAGATAATAGATTTGAAACACCATTGCTTTGCCATTACCTTTTCAAGACAAAAAAAATAACGCTATAGCAACAAAAACTAGATATTTAGAGAAAAGAAAAGGGGAAATTATGTGAGAGAAAAATCGGAGATAAAGAGAAAAACATCTTATATTAAAGCTTAGCAGTCCCTAGAGGTATCGTGAAGGCTTCTGAATGGATGAAGCATTTCTAGTCATTACAATGAATTGAACAAATACTGTCAACTTCAGATTTGCTGCAAAATATCTTAAAAAAAGGGACAACTGAATTTTAATTTTTTATTTTTACTGAAACCAAGTTGTTGTCTCAATTAAGTGACTATGATCTGCCTAGGAAAAAAGATTTTTAATGAGATTTTCAACATTTAAAAAAATAAACTCAAACTGTTTTTTTTTTTTTTTTTTTTTTTTTTTATTTTACACAAAGCAACCTATTCCCTTCCTCCTCAATCAGCATAGATGAGCAGTTTTTGTAGATGAGCCACAGAGCATCAGAAAACCAATATTGAACCAATATATCACTATTGAAACTACCTTCTTTAAAAGCAAATCCACTGGAGGAGGTCAGATAGATTTCAAAGACTCATAATTCTTGGACACATTCAAATTCCCCTCTAAAGTTCACAGTGAGACGTAAAACACTGTCCTTGCAGAGGAGTCCAGACTTCACTTCCCCTTTGTTTCTCTTTTACCACATATTTTGGCAATTAATTGATGCTGAGGCATCAGACTTCTTCCTGCTCCTCCAGTAGAGGTCACTGAACAGCTGTCATGGTTTCAGCTGGGATAGAGTTGACTGTCTTACTGGTTGGTGGCATAGTGCTGTGTTTTGGACTTGGGATGAGAATAGTGACACTAAACCACTGATGGTTTTGGTTGTTGCTAAGCAGTCAAGGCCTTTTCTGCTCCTTATGCTGCCAGCAAGTAGGCTAGGAGTGGACAAAAATTTGGGAGGAGACAAGGCTGGGACAGCTGACCCCAACTGACCAAAGGGGTATTCCATACCATATGACATCATGCTCGGTGTAGAAAGCTGGTGGAAGAAGAAAGAAGGGGGTGGCATTTGGAGTAATGGCATTTTGTCTTCCCAACTAAACATTACACGTGATGGAGCCCGGCTTTCCTGGAGATGGCTGAACACCTGCCTGCTGATGGGCAGTGAATGAATTCCTTGTTTTGCTTTGTTTGTGCACGCAGCTTTTGCTTTACTTACTAAACTGCCTTTATCTCAACCCACGAGTTCTCTCGCTTTTACTCTTCTGATGCTCTCCACCATCTTGCCATAGGGGAGTGAGTGGGCAGCTGCGTAAGGCTTAGTTGCCAGCTGGGGTTAAACCATGACAACAGCCCAGGAACACAAAGGCCTACAGGAGGCTATGGCTGTAGAAGTCCCAAATCCACAAAACAAAAATTTTACAGAGTAAAGGCATAGATGGGACCAGACAAGGCAGTGATAAAGCTGGGGCCCTCCTGCTTATCCAACACCACAGAGCAGCTCTTGATTTCAATTTGCCTGACTCCTTGCCCATCTTCCAGAAAACATGGGTCATACCTGAAGGTGTCTCCTCAATGTACTCAACTGCTCCTTTGTCTGATTTCATTCCAGTCTGAAAAAGAACTGAATTAAGAATTATAAATCATGGCAAAACGGATATTTGAAAGCAACACTTACAAAAATTTCTATTTCGAAAGTGCAAAAGATGCATCTTGAATTAAGGCCACACCACCAGTCTTTCAGGAGATAATTGAAAGCAGCCTTCAGCTTTTTCATATCGATACAATATGAGAAACTCATTCATAAGTGGCACAGGACTAGTTAATTTTGCAGTTGTGTTTCCTCAAACAAGGAAGTGGCCCAGAGGTCAAAGCTTTACCTGACTGAGAAGCCATCAAGCTGGTGACAGCTTTACAAAGCAAAATGCTGAATTTTCTGTTAAAAACTGACTCCATCAAAGGAAAGAGGAAAAAAAAAAAAATCATGTCAAGAGTCTTATTATATGACTCCATTAAGATTTTTTTAATCAATATGTGGTATGCAGCCCACATAACTCAATTTGAGAACATTTTAACTAGGTTATATCTTGGCAAGAAGACCTTATAGGTCACTTTAAACTCAATTTTTATCTGTCCAAATAATGAACTCTAGAAGGTTAAGAGATTAGCACTTCAGAGTATGTTTTAGTGCAATGAAAGCTTTCCTGAGAGGAGGCTATTGTATGAAATTGTCAAAATCTTGTCTGAATTATCATATAGACAAGAAAAACCTCAAGAATTAATATCTGCCAGTTTCCTCTGGCAAGATAAACTAAGGCAGAGACAAGGTTCTAAAAGAAATGCAGACAGTCGTTTTCATTAATGAAAGAGCTTACCCCAAAATGGCTGAAAGAATACTAAAAAAAAAAAAAAAAAGAAAAATAGTAACCAATTCCACAACACACAACTGTAAAGATGGTGTAACTATGTAAGATATTATTTAAAATATAATTTAATATCTTCTTTTCCACAAGTAATTCTTGACTCTTATTCTTTTCAGTCATAAATCATTGCTAACTTCCTTCGGATTTTCTTCTCTTCTACATATGTCAAAACCGCAACGCATCCTTTACTCTGTGTTTTTGTTCTCAGCTTTTTTGGAGACTAGCACGCACAAACCCAGCCTTTTTGTTCCCTCTGGCTTGTTCTTCCATGCATAGAGAGCAGGACAAGGAAGAGAATTAAGAGGCAGCCTGACCCGCTGCCCTGCCAGAAGGGTGGCTCCAATCATATCTGTGTCATATTTGACAGACTTATGTCTCATGCACTCTTTGATAACCACTAGCAGCTGAAATGCCACCGGGTCCACAGGTAATCTGTTCCCAATATTCACCATCTTTCAGCACTCAGAAGATTTTTTTCCTACTTTTAGCTCAGGGAAACCCATTATGTTTTATTCTCCCCCTCAAGGATGTGTAGAATTGAGCATCCTCTCACTGCCACAGTCCTTTACCTATGAACAGGCCATCATGTCCTCAGTTTCAGTAATCTGTGCTGAACTATTCCCTTCTTCCAGACATTCCTAATGCCCTCCAGTTCCTGACCACTTCACAGACACAGGAAAAGTTGCCTTGCAGAGTGCTGTCCGAACTCTGAGACCCCGTGCCCACGGTGGAGGCTCAGGGGCACACGCAGAAGCTAGGCTGCTGGCTTCAATAGGTGCTTTGGGTGAGGAGTAGCTGCTGCTGCAGAACCACCAGTGCCTTGTCCCAGTGGGAGACAGAGTGTCGTGGTTGTGCACCCCATGTAAGCTGGGCAGTGCCGCAGCTCACAGCTCTGACCCTAGCGGAGCTTGCTGTCCGTCACTATGGCAAAACAACATTGTTTAGCAGTCCTTCCCATCAGTGATGACTGAAGGCTGACGGGCATACCAGCTGCTGGGGAACAGCCTCACAGGACTCCTTGGGGAGCCACAGCCCTGTGGCTTACACTCAAGTTAGCAAGAACTGAGAGCCAAGAGCCTTTTACAGAGATAAAATACCACCCATGCTCTGTCTGGCTTTATCTGGCGTTTGAGAAAGGCAAGCTGCTCCAGAGCTGGCATACTAGACAGGTAATTGCCTACAAGAGCTCAAGGAGGATGGCTTTATTTCTTCAGGGATTCTGAATGGAAACTTCCAAAAGCATTAAAAAGAAGAAATGGTGGTATAATCCCTCTGTGTTATGGAAACCACTACATTTACTATGAACGCTGGATCAGGATGCAATAAGGCTTTTTTGCTAGTGCCAACAGACAGAGGCTTGCCTATGTGTCGTCTTTGGCCATCAGTTTCATTAGAGTTTCTGGAGGCTCTATTTTCTTACTGCCTGATACAGTTGCATGTGATCTGCTTACATTTTCTATATGATGAACAGGGTAACTTTGGTTATCCAGAAGAACGGTGATTAAAAAGAACATGAGGCTAATGAGACAGCGATAAGTGAATATTAAAGCATCTGACCATGCCAGGTGCTTGAAGATATCACTGAAAAGGTCTTCAAGTGGAAAAAAAAAAAAAACCCAAACAAATTACCACCTTGACAGATTATTAAATGTTTAAAGCTTCTGGCAATAAGAGCTGCTAATAAAGAAAGCGTAAACCAGAAGACAACAGCAGCAACAGTAATTATGCAGCAGAATGATTAAAAAGCATGCAGCTATAATGACTCTAATCTATTTTATGAGAGGAAGTCAAAGATCCAGCGTTCAAAAAAAAAATCAATTAGGGAGCAAGGGAGATGGGAAAAAAAATACCCTATTTAAACTGAATTCCTACAATCAAGTAATAAATCAGTCATGAGTAATTGTAGGAATCACTGCGTCTCACCATGTTTTGATAACACCAGCTACTCCACCAGAGGCTGAAGAAGAACTGCTCAGTTTTTCAGCATCCAAATAGACTCCACAGAGTAATCTGTGAGAAATTGTTTTGCCCGACAAATTGTGCTGCTTGGCTGGAAGAATATCCACCACGACCAAAATTAAGAAACTTGCTTTGGAGAACTTTTCTTATCTCTATAGCAGCAAAGCTAATTTCAGTTCAGGGGCACCTAACAGGCTTCTTAGCTCTTTACAACTTATAAATATTTTGTTTCATTTCCTCTTCCAGCTCTTCCTTTACGTTTTTCCTCTCCCAGATATGAGGTTTTCAGCTATCAGCTTTTCACAGTGATGTTAGCCAAGAAAAGGTCATTCTTGGACATCTGCCATGTCCCCCCTCCTCTATAGAAGCCAGGGAGTTCAAGGAAAGAACAGGAGGAAGGTACCTGAATGTGATGTTTCACGCACTCCCTCATGTTCATGGCCAGGCAGGATCCCACCCCTCATCACCTCCTCTCTCCTTATCTGCTGGACAACTTCTGGCTGGGGGGGGGCGGTTCCTCCAGGGAGACGCTTGTGTGCCTAGCTCTGACAGGTCCCAGAGGTGAAAATCCAGCCCTTCCCCAGCTGCCTGTTCACACTCTTAAGCAGCAATGCTTGCTGTTAGATAAGGGAAGTGTTTCAGGTCATGCACCCCTGGATCCAGCATGGGGTGGTGACCAGGTGGCAGAAACCCAGGCTCTCCCTGCCCTTGTCTTCACCAGTCAGCAAAAGCCCTTCCAGCTTACTTGCACCACATCAGTCCTGCTCACCTGTAACTGCACCGACATTTACAGTAACCTACGACTCTGAAAAACTGCCCTCAGAAAGGAGGTTGTTTCCACTGCACGCTCACCTGATCCTAGACCTACCGGCAAGAAAGCTGTGGGAGAGAGAGAGAAGGGCTGGCGTTGGCAACAGCCCAGACTTGGGTCAGATTGAGTGTACAAAGAAAAAAATAACTTGTATTGAAAACTTTCTATACCAGATTAAACAGGCTTGTGCTATTCTAAAGGTAAAAATACATTAGTCTGTTCATCTATTTGTCTCTTCCTTGCTCAGTCTAGTGAGATTGTTTTACATATTAAAAATTGAGGCCTTTCTAAAGCCTTTGTTTTCATTACTGTAGCTTTTTACTCCACCCTCCCATTTGCAAAAATTTTTTTTTAAACATAGAAAACAAAATGATGCTATCAGATATCCACCTTACAAATATCAGAGAAAAAAACCCATCAGCTCCCACCCCACAAATATCAATAAGTCTATAAGAAAGATATTGCTCACATGAGATCATTTTGGCACAGTGGTGTTAGACACTTGGTCTGATGCACTTTGTTTGCTATAATCCCATTCAAGGTCTGTGCCAGGATGAGGTCCCTGTCACTCCACTCCATTCAGAAAATGCAGAAAGGCTTCTGAAAGCAGAGGATTGGATTGGACTAAGCACACCAGATGCAAGGACTACATATGAACAATAGCAGAAGTGTGGATCAAGCCACAGGGAAAAAACTGTCCGTGTGCTAAGATAAAATATAATTTCTCATTTGCTGCTTTTCTATGTAATTCCTCTTTTTACATTTAAAATGCATACAGCAAAAAAAAAATAATATTGTGATTGTGTGCCTCTACTTTCTGTAGAGTAAGTGTTATACCCTCAACTATCAAATATTAAAAAAAAAAAAGTTAATTTTGAGAAGAACGTGGAAGATAAACTCCAGTAAGGACTTACTTGTGTCAAAGCTGCTCTGCTTACCATTTCCCTGGAAAAAATAAGCACTGCTCACTGTCACCATACCACCTCTCCTAGTTTGCTTACAGTTCATAGGAACATGCCAGAGGTGGAAGGGAACGGTTGCCGAAGGCAGGTAGGGAGATAGTGCTGTTACTCGTGTGCGGACTTGGAAAGCAGGTGCTGCAACGTCGAGCTCAGGATGCTTTAGGTATTGCTATTGTTTTCATCACTGAGGCTCAGGACGGAAGAAAGGCAGCCTCAGTTGTTTTAAATCCTCGTTTCAAAATGTTCAGGCACATTGTGACCCTGCCTAGCTTTGGGATATGACTGTGGCACAACAGACAGTCAGAGAAACACCTCCCCCCACTGCATACACAGGTGTAAAAAAGCAATTTAGGCCACCCCAGCTAGGTGCTCATGGGCAGGTGAGTTGAAAGTTAAGTGAGTCCCTGAGGTTTCCAATAGAGAGGCACACACACAAAATTAGCAAATGAAAGAGTCAAGTAATAAGCAGAACATTGAACTTCAGAAACGGCACCAGAGAGGCGAAGCTCAGGTTGCAGGGGCGCTTTGTAAATGTTTTGTTAATGTCTAGGATTGTGGTTTACATTGTTGATATTGACCCTGAACACATATTTCACTGATTGTTCTTTAATTACATTTTTAAAAAATGTAAATCAAACTACTTTGATCCTGATTTGATTTAACTGTGTAAATTGTACAGGTTTTTTTCCTGAGAGAGTGGGCAGAATAAATGACACACATTTTGTAGTGACAAATGAAGGTACCAGAGAAGAAACTGCCCAGAAGAAATATTTTCTGCTCACTTTTAGGTATTGAAGTTGGGTTGAGCACCCACCCACTGCTCACACACTGCTGAGAGCTGGTGAGCCGCAGGGAGTTAGGGTGGCCACATGTTTTTCCCTTTGCCTGGCACAGGCAATAGACCAAAGGGAAGATTCAAATAAAAAAGGATTAAAACATTTCCGCTCTGAGAAAGTTCTCCCCTTAAATGTATGAGCAACAATAAGGAATGCAGCTTTTTTTTCTCTCTACATGCTTTATATTGTATAGGAATTTTTAGGGAGGTGCAAACAGAGAAAACATAATACCAATATGGGATGCTGCTTCCCAACCAACAGCACACCCCCCAGGGGTCACCAGCCATCACTATATGTACAACCACTCTGCAGGTTAGAGGAACACACTCCCTTATTTTCAGTACTGATGGCTTCTTCTGTGAGTCTACAGCAGAAAACAGGAAGCAAAGGCAGCTCAGATAGGTATTTATAATAAATTACCTTATTCATGCTCACTAGAACAGATTTAAAAGCTTCATGCTTTAACAACTGTCCTTAATCATTGATCAATTACACCCCAAGAAACATAGCAGCAGAGCTTTTGTCTCCTTCCCATCAGACAACTCTCACTTTGTAGGGGTTTTCCCTCATCAAGGTTGCATCGCAGCTCCCTCCTCCTCCTCCTCTTGTTTTGCTTTAAACACATGATATAGCTCCCAGAGGTCTGCTGTTATCCTCTGTACCCCAAAGCCGACCTCAAAAACTCCCTCTAAGATTGAAACTCACATTTGTCTCTAGTGGCCTCGCTCCATTTTTGCAGCGTGCTTCGATTGCCTGAACAGTCAACTGGGGAAGTAAGTCAGAGAGACGTTGTTCCCATAGTAACTCATTTCCTCTACCCACTCATTAGATTAACACATTTCAGATCAAAGGTAGACATGAAAATATCTAAGAAATGATAGTCTTAAGCGTTACTTAAATATAAGCTAAATCCACCACACTATCTCAAAAAAGCGCGGTTTAATATCAGAGCATACATCTATAGCTGCAATACTCATTACACTGGTCTGCCTGAAAGTTATCAAAAGCATCTTGGGTAGTTCATTTTGTTGCTAGTTTGCAGACAATTGCCTAAGTACCAAAACAAATAGGAACTCCCCACTATCAGATCAGAGCTGCAACAAAGCAGAGAAGTTCACCTTCTCGGTGATCAGTGCTCTCGGTGCACTCAACATTCCGGTAACATATGCAACTTTGCTGCAGAAAAGGCCTGATTCGTACTCCCAGTAGCAGCAAATCTCTTATCGGTTTCATCTTCTCCAAATTCAATTTTGTTACATTCTTAGTACTCCAGCATGAGTTGACTTAATGGAAGTTCGAGCCCGAGGAAGAAATTCATGCATCGACTCCCTGTGTCTAGATAATACAAAAAGCCTTCCGGCTGCTCCACCATCATAAAGAAACTCTGCCATGCACAGAAAGCACAAGAGAAGCCCTGAAAACTGCATGGGCCTTTTGCCACTGAAGGTTTCCAATAACACCTTCTAGTAAAGCATGCAGGATGAGGGGCAAGGGACGAGAAACTTTCCCTTGTTTTTGTCATGCTTTCCCTGGAGCTTTAGATAAGTGTTTCATTTTTCTCAAGGAAAACTCCCCAGATGGAATATAAGCCACTTCTTTTGATTTCCTTTCTTGCCATTTGTTTCTCCAAACTGATTATATGGTTCTCAGAGGGCATTACCACATATATATGTGTATATGCATGCATAAACAATACCTTTGGCGTACACTGCTTGTGAAAACTGTAGCTGATATATTGGGTCCTGAACATGCCTCTAACTGCTACTGTAATGGAAGCAGTAACAGTGAGTTTGCTAAAAATCCTAATCCTACTCCCAACCCTTTGCCAAGACCCAGGTAAAGCCTATTTACACCTAACAACATAATTCAGAGACTGACTCTCGCTGGCATTTTCATGTCAGTGTCCCCTGTCCATTTGTATCTGAGAAACAGTTCCTGATGACAGCCTGCAATTTCACCGGTCTGTTAGAATCACTAGGAATTGAACTTCGTTCTTTTCGTTTTTTCTCTACACCTCTCCTTGTCAGAAATCTCATTTGTCAGCCGCACAGCCTTGCTGCACAGGCTTACCTTGCATCTCGCCTATCTTTTCCTCAGTACAGCTCCTCACAAAAGTGCAATTTGCAGGTGGCAAAAAATAATTCTCATCTCAGAAAATTGCCCTAGAGTTCCTGCAAAAATTCATACAAAAGGCGTGATGTATATTAAGAACTTAGAAGAGCCGATGCTGCTTATAATTTCTGATGGAAAAGTCAGTGCAACCCTTTGTCTAGTGAGGTGGGGGACAATGTTATGCATGTCCCACTTAAGCTCTCTCACATCAGATATTGCAATACTCTCTTGTAATAGCTTCACAGTATTGCCTCATTTTAGTTTTTTCTTCATTTTCATTTTCTTTTCTTTCATTGGTTCTCTGACTGTCCTGCCCTTATCTGTTTTACTCCTACAAAGAAAAGTATCACTGGATTCTTGCAAAGTAACTCACATCGACTCTACAGTGCCAGATGGTGCATGACTGGGTCTTTGCTTTTGTACTGGAGACTCTCTGCTGTTTTCTGTTACCTGGGGAGACAGAAATTTGGTCCTAGTTTCCAAGTAAACTGCAGATGAAAGAGACTTTGCCTGCTTTGTTGTGCTATAACCTTAGGCTACAGCTTTAAAATATATATGATTTTGGTCATTAAAAAAACTGTAGCCTTTTTCCTGTCATTTATGTTCTCTATACTTTGTGCCTCATTAGAAACATGAGAGGAATACAGGCACGCCAATGTGATGGCAATGCCAGCCAGCAGCTAGAACATTTTGAGCGTTAAAATGCACTCAGTAAAATGGTAACTAAATGTAAAGAACAACCAGTTTTTCTCTTAGCTTCTATTATTTTCTGCATTTAAAGTATAGTAGTTAGAATAAAATCACAGACTTTAAAATCAACAAAAGGAAGCTGAATGGTAAAGCCGGCCATGAATTTCATAAATTACTGCCACTTAATAGCTATAGCCCACTGCGGTTCTTCACAAGAAAATACATGTCGGCCATGTCACTACCCAGGGAATAATCATTCTCTGAGACTCATCTCCCTACTTTTTTTATTGGCAGAGGATAACTGGTTAAGCTGCCCTGTCTCTATAGGAAAAAGATAAATCCCCTGCTCTCCAAAGGCAGGCAGGCAGCCCCTGGTCTGTGTAGCCACAAGCAGAGGCAAAGGGGCATTTCCAGCTCTGAACTAAGTGGTTTTCACTTGGGAAATGGTTGCTGCCCTTCTCAGAGCACAGGAGAGGGTGAACATACCTTTGATCATCAGATACCAAGGTAACATTGACTGGTTTTCCTCTCTCTCTCAACTCCGATATGTTGCTTTCCTCATTTTAAGCATCTGAAAGCAAGAGAAGAAAGATGATTGTTTTCCCCAGAAGAGAAGTCTGCAAGCACTTGCATTTGTGTGAACTGCTTCCCTTACCTCTTTTCATGAAAGGAGATGGCCAGCAATTAGACGGCAGGCAGCGCTTTGGGAATAATTTAGCAATTCACTCTCTTTTGGCATTTCAGAAGCTTCTGCTCAGTTAAATTGCCACAAAGAGCAGATGAATATCCTTTCAAGTCTACCTCTGGACCAGACTTGGTGTCATTCATGCCTCTGAATAAGTGGTGCTTTCTATTTTGAGTTAGGAAGTAACCTACTATGCAGACTTTCAAGGTTAACAGAGCTCTTCTGGAACCCTGAGATTTCACCGCAGAAGGCTAAACTTGTCTGCTATACGGCATGTTACAGGCTGAGAAGGAGGACAAACCTTCCCTGGTGTTTCTGGGGTGGTCATTTTTTGACTCGAGTTTACTCAAGATGTTGGCAGGGCGAGCTGGCACACCAACTCCATAAAAGCTCCATCTTTCTTAGGACCCTGTATCACTGCAAATACAGAAAAAACTCCAGCCATCTTCTCCTTTTAAGTCTCTTGCCCCATCTCCTGCAGCATGGACACCTTTCTATCCTGTGAGCCAAGTGATTTTACAGCTGGCAGGAGCAATGCTCCAGTGGGAATGGTGCTGCACTGAGCAGGCTGCACTGCTTAGCCATGGTGTTTGCAAAAAGCTTACTTCAGTGTCTAACTTGCACCACCACTTTGCACTTACTAGAGCTTTATTTTGAAGTGTTCTCAATCCTCTCGTAGGCTACTATTTTGTATCCTACATTTAACTACATATAGCTTCTAAGCAATAACCAGCATATGGGGTTTTTTTTGGGTGCAATTTTCTTTTTTTTTTTTAAGTAGACATTACCCCATCTGCTCCCAGTAGTTAAACCTGTCTCTGATTAAAATATCATGCTTGGTACACGATGTTCGTGTTCAGCCCCTGGGATCCATCCACAAAGCCAATCAATACACCGTGCAGAGCACAGATTACAAGAGGTACCACCCAGCCACCTTTGTGCACGCAGTTGCTCTCTCTCTTGCTGGCAGCTTTCCCAGCAGCACTGCAGACGGCAGCCACAGCACAACGGAGAGCAAAAAGTAGTTTATTGGCAGAGATGTGCACTGTCACACAAATTGCAGACAGCTGCCCTAACACATCCTGACAAGGAAGCTCTGATTGGGCTTGACATCGACATGATATACAACTCCCCAACTTGTATGCAGGTCCTAGGGGAGTCCATTGAAGACCTGTTCCCCAGGAGAGACACGGGTTAAACATGCCAGGAGTTAGCCAGCACTGCTGTTCCCTTGTTAATATAAACAGCAGCAACTTGCCTTAAGGAGGAAGGCACAAAGTGACCTTCACTGCCTGGCAGTCAGCAGTCTTAAATCCAGCAACCAGCACAACACAATACCTTACAAGTCTCAGAACGGTTTTTAAAAAGGGCTGGAGCATACTAGCTGCCTCCTCCCCCTTCTCCCCTGGCCCAATATCTCAATTCAGCCTGTGTCTTTGGCTATTACGTGTTCCTCGCTAACCTTCTGTGGCAATTGCTCCAGCTGCTTGATGCCTGAGGGCTGTGTCAGCTGCACAGCCAGAGCCCCGGAGGCACACGTGGGGTGTGAAATGACACCACATGACAGGGCACACAGCAGCGCTCCTTGAACATACGTGTGTCCACTACCCAGCTGAACGCCTTCGCTTCCCTGATGTTGCCAAGTGCTACTTAGCAAAACCACTCAGCAAACCGTTACTCTCTTAAGAGAGCAGCCAAGTTCAACGTGAGAGAGCTAACCCTGCAGATCAAGCATAAAGATGCTGGCGACTTCAGAGAGGCAAGGATAGTAACAGAGCAGGTGGCACTTGTAGGAGTAAATGCCCGGCTGGTACAGCCTGCCAGTGTGTTGAGCTGCTCACCAAGCATCTTCGCAAAGGAGCGAAGCAATCCTGGAAGAATACACTCCTAGAGAATTTTCAGACAACGATTCATTTCTAAACTCAAAAGGGTTTATAAAGGACTTGCTTGAATTTTAGTTACCTGCTTATTAAAAGTAGTTTGAGCAGGGGTGAGTGGTTTCAGGAGGTCTCAGGTGATTGCAGCACCCAAAGGTGTTCTAGGTGTCTTGGCATTCCTTCCCTCCCCTCTTCTGACAACCAGCATTTCCTCTGTAAAGGTTAGCTCTAACCTATCAACTAGTTTTCATCTTTGTTTCCTAGCACTCATGATGTAAGAAAACATATTCATAGGTTGTGACATAGATTCCTTCTCCAAACAGCAAATTGCTGATCCATCCCTGCTCCTCCACAATTTTTTTTTTATAAGATGGGGCTTCTCAGAATGACACAGATCAGCTTTATCAGCTGACAGCTGCCTTCTCCTCAAGCAATAGATTAAGATTTTTTTAAAAGATGTAAATCAACAGTGCCAGATATCGTAATATTGTAATAATTCTCCAAACCGCTCTCCCATCTTGAGACTATTTCTGAGTTGGCTGGTGACAAGCATCACATTAGGGACCTCGACCAGTGCAGTGGGCTGTAAAGCTCTGCTCTGGCCATATCTCCTCAGAGTCGTCTGGTCTCTGTTCATCACAGAAAAACACAGCATGCCCACCCTGTGACCCAGCTGACAGAATAGCTTCTTGTGGTGAGATACCTTAATCTTGGTTCTCAAGTTCAGCTTAACAGCTGCTAACACATGCAGGCACATTTTGCCTTTGCCTTCCACTTAGCACCATGGAAAACCAGAAGTTTGATACAGACTATACGTACCACCACCACAAGCCATCAGCTGGGCACCATTTCTATTCCAAGTTACCCAACACACAGTACCCTAGAAAAAGTCTCTGGTTTAGGTCTAAATACTTATACAGAATAGCAAACATTTCAGCCAGCTACCTGATTGGGGATTTATTTAGTTTAATTTTGGTTTTTGGATGATTGGAAGGAAAAAGGGATAGACAGACATGTAAAAAGAGCATTAGGAAGCTGTCAGCTTCCCCTTCACTACCATTCATGTGATTCTGCAGCACAAGATAAAATCTTACACTGAAGAGTAATACAGCAAACCAGGATCTGCTGTACAAAGTCATATATTTTTGCTCTTCTGCTGCTTCTCAAGTGACAGTCACTTAATAAAGAAAATATCTGGGAGCTCTGTGAACAAATGTACTAAATGTAAAATTATGTTTCGTTTTACTTCCAGTCCCATCACATCCATGCCATTGTTCTCAAGGCTTGTCATCACAGTCAGAACAAGCATCTTCAGGTATGTGCTAATATGTTATCGTTGGCTCCCTGCTAAATAAATCATGCATAAGAAGGCAGCTTTTGAGTCAGATTCTGTGTTAACAGTCATTTAACTTCAGAACAGGAAATTCCATTACCTAAAACATATTTCAAGGTAAAGCTGAAGTTGAAAAAATATAAATTATTTTGATGGTCACTTGGCCAGATCTGCAGTACATTTTTAAATAAAAGCCAGGGGACCTATCAACCTTCACAATCTTATCATATATCAATCACCAGAAAGAATCAATATGTGATCCAAAATAGCACTTATTCAGCCTTAACCCTGTGGTTTGGCATAATTAAACTGTTGTAAATCATCCTGAAGAAACCACCCAGGGAATTTGAGATACATACTTTGAAAGAAGGAACTCCCTGTAGCCTTATTAAATGTTTTAAAACCCCATTTTCAATTGAGTACATTTAAATGGGATTTTACTCAGCTGAAAGAGTAGATTTAAATTGGCTACTGAAGACTTACTTCCTTAGACTGATCTCATGACTCCTCTATACCCTGTACAGTATACATTTGCAAGTTGTGGCAGCAGAGGTTTCAGAAGAGCATCTAAAATGCTGCATGAGACTGAATTTTTTGTCAGGCAGGTTAGACTTTTGAAGTTTTTCACTATACTATGAACTATCCAGATAAACCGTGGTGGAGAACCAGATCATTGTTCTTTTTTTTCCCCTCCAAAATGTGCAAACACGAACGCCAAACATCCTTCTGCCCCCTAACAAGAGACAAACAGGAATAAAAACCCTGACTGCCTTTGCCCCGGTGGAAAGGGAGGAGAGACCACTTATGTTCCACAAGGGGAGCTGCCTCTTGATGGCGTGGCTGGGAGGTTGTGCATCTCCATTTCATACTTGGGTCTACCCCTGGCCCGCTGGGTGGCCTGGGATGTCTCTCTCTCAAGTTTTCAAAACAGTGTAGGAGTTGATGTCCCTTACAAGAGAAACAACTTTTGATCAGTTCTCAGAGTCTCTCTTTCAGCATGTGTAAAACAAGAGTTCACATCTCTGCCAGGCTAAACTTGAAATTTCAAGAGCCTGGGGTATTTGCTGCAATAAATGCTGCTATATAACATAAGATAGAAAAAGCCCCCCTCTACCACAAAGTGCCTTTTCAGGGCCAGCCCACCACACTTGAGAAGCCCAGCTGCCACCTACCACCGCCCGAGCGCAGTGCTAAGCAGGTATCTTTGCCTGCGCCTGGACTTGCCTTCTGCTAGGGAATATGGGGAAAGTTGCAATCTCAGGCTGATTCTGAAAGGTTACGGAGTTGTCATTGTTCCAAATCAACTCTTGCCCCATCTGCTTCCCTAGCATTTGTTCCCATAGCAGTTCCTGACTCCCCCCAGTGAAGGAAATTGCTCTGCTGCATGTTGTCAGTACTGAAAGGATAGGAAAGGAAGAAGCAAAATTGGCGCCATACCAAGCTTGTAAGTACCATGCAGGCCCTCTTGAACAAATCTGTTCTGCACAGGGCACAAATCACTGGCAATGTTGAAATTTTTGCCTGCCTCCAAGATCCCTCTGGAAGTGCCAAGCATGATTCTCACTTCTCTGGTTCCTGGATAGGATAGCAATGATACGTGACTAAGTTGGGAGGAATAGTCATCTACTGTCATTTGAGAATAGAGTTATATGTGACCTACTAAAGAGCTTGAGACATTTTGATAGGGTCTAATACCCTAACTACCTTAGCAGATGACATAAGTATGTCTGTAGGGAAAAAAGAGCAGAAATGTAGGGATTTACATGCACAGTAATAAAGGGCAGGGTAGGAAATGTAGGAAGCATTTCCATTTATTAGGAATGGAAATGAAGGAAATAGGGAAGAATTTAAAATATAAAATTAATATAAAATTAAACAACTCAGTTGTAGTCAGGAGCCAGATCATGTTTTCAAAAGGTAGGTGAACTTACAGTTGCAGACACGGATTAATAGTGTCAAGATTGCACGATGAGAATAACAAGAAAGTGCAGAACAAAGCCAAGGTCCCACACTTTCATTTTGCTCACCAGAGCAAATATAACATCCTGACACTCACTAGGAAACTCAGGTCAGTGGGATTGCAGTTATGCCCTTGTAAAGCCAAGGGATCAACTGAGATATTCAGAGAAGCAGGCAGCAGCAGATAGAGTTCAAACACCCGAACAACCCCCTCTTTCTTACAAGTCTGCTGAATATCTGGACCTGTAATTCCTCAAATCGTCATTAAATAATTTAGTCTTTCCTTTCAACCTTAAATGCTGTGCCTGGACTCCTGGTTCAATTAGTGTCTCAATTATCATTTAAATGTTTGCTCATCAAGATCAATAAAGATCAAGCGGCTGAATTTTGAGACAAGTGGTTGTGTCATCAATGAACTCCCAAAGGGTGACTTATTTGAAGGTTAGCAATTCAAGCAGAGGGTTCTAAAAAAGCAGTTAATCAGTATAAATACTTTTGGCTGCAGATGCTGCCCTTGTGAACAAGTGCCCAATTCATTTCATCTTAATGGACTAGGATGTATTTCACATCACAGCAACAGACTGGTTGTAAGCTGCAGTTACCAGGTTCAGAGAAGTCATATCCCTCTAAACAATATTTTCTATCAAGCAAGTCACAATTGTAATGTAGAAAATTAGCAAGTGATTCACCAGAATAACCTAACTATACTAGCTGCTGAAAGAAAGAGGCAGAAATGTGTGCAGTTGAGACTTCAAATAAGTGTTCTAGTGGCTAGAAGTCTGCTTCTCAAAAGAAACAGTCTTAGATTTGCAAGATCTCCTTCCAGCCATCTGTCATCAGACTATTTCATGAAACATTTGTTTCTGATCTGTGCAAGAGAAGGAGACAAGAGAGCAATTAAAAAAAATCCCCAAATTTATCACATCTTTTTAAACAAAGCTGCATCATCTTTGTAGCCAGACAAGAGAGAAAAGCGAAGTCTCCTATTTGCAGAAAATGTAACAATTTTCCTTCAGCTTAAGCATTTGCAGGGGCTTTGGAGATGAAGAAAGCAGAGCTCTGATCTCGGATGTCACAAGCAAAATACATAAGTCTTCCCACAAAGCAGACACATTATTTGTAAACCAAGCAAGTGCTAGAAGGATCACGCCAAAATATTCCAAAAGATTGCCTAGAAGTGAAATCTGTAAAAAAAAAAACCCCTTATCTACTCACTACATCCCTCAACAGACTCCCACACAATAGTGACACTTGATGAGCAAATACAGGTAAGCTTTCCGGAACATTTTTCCATGTGAGGAGCGGAAGAGAGGATCAAAATCATTAGTCAGTCCCTAAGACTGAATTGTTAGAGGTCAGAGGCAAAGGCAGGACATGGCACAGGGCCAACAATGGCAGAAAGCTGAGTAGATCAAACACACCCATCTGATCCCAATGTAGGATACATACCATGCCACAGAAGAAATCAATAACCCCAAAGATCACTGTCAGGCCGTCCTAGCAGGAAATCCCTTCATAGCCCTAGTCTCTCCATCTGATGCAGAGTCCCTGAGCTGCAGCTCATTCTGCATACAGCTGCAGAACTGAAGGAAAGGGATGCTTTGTCATTTGAAACCACTATTTTGTGCGACAGCATCCCATCTCCAGCCACAGCCAACGCATAGTGTTTCAGAGGAAGATCTACATTGGGGAATTAACTCCTGAAGGTAAGCATTTGAAACCCTGAGCCTGGGAGACCTGACCCTTACCTTAATGAAGTGATCCAATAGGTAAAAGTATACCAAAGTGCAATACATAAAGCCTGCTCCACTTGTTGCCATGAAGCAAAAGGACCTTCAGCCACTGGATTTCGTTACACTCTGACATCAGACCTCTCACCGTCTTCCAATGATGGCACTGAATGACTTGTCAAGTCTCATCGGGAAGCTTGTCATGCCACCCTAAGTTATCTAGAGTACTGTTGGGCTGTCTAATACAACCAAAACACTCAACCACAGGCTGGCTACCTGGGCAAAAAGTCTTCATTTTTTTCTAGAAGGTAGAACTATCTTCCTTGGTGTTTCTCTTTATTTTTATAAATCCTGCTGTCCTCTAGTTGCCACAGACGTTCCTCGAGAGCTCCAGCTAGTACACTACTCTCCAAGCTCCCTCTGTCTTCTAGCCAACGGCTTTCCAAGGCAGTTAAGCTGTTAAGCAAAACCTTGCTTTTAACTCCCACACGTACATATCAGCTTGCTTTTGGCTAAATCAAGAGTCGCATAACCAGAGCACAGCCATACAAGTAGACAATCTTGATTAGTGCTTCAGTAACCTCATCTTTAATGTTTGCTACTCTGCCATGACAAGTTATATATTGCCTCAGATTTCAAGTCATTGGCAAAACGTCAGAAATATTCAGCAACACTGAATCAGGAAAATATTCATCACTAAGAACTCACAAATGTCCTCCCATTGACAAGTACGTTGAGGCATGCCAGTAAGCAGACCAGTTCTGAATTTATCCTTTTTCTGCTAACACTGTATATAGAATAGAATCATAGAATTGCTTAGGTTGGAAAAGACCTTAAAGATCATCAAGTCGAACTGTTAACCTAGCATGACCGAGTTCACCACTAAACCATGTCCCTAAGCAGGGACCTGCTCTAAGAAGGTTACTTTTGTTCTGAAGGTTTTGATTGAAGACAAAAGTCCGATATTATATGGCATTCATGGACAAATGTCTCAGAAAAACACAAGTGAACTGTATCAGTTTAATTTCTTTTGTTCGTCAGATATGTAATCCTACAAAGAGACAAAATTAATATCACCAAGGCCATCAATGGGCAGAGTTGTTATGATAGTTTTTGTCCAAACCTTTGTGGACAGAGTTCTAAATTAACTGTTCCGTTAAATTGATCAGCTGCCGAACTAGCCAATATACGGTTTCCACTCACCATTTTAAATTCATTTACTATCACAAGCTTTACCTGTTACAGGTAGAGATTTGTTTAGCAGTTTGCAACCAATTAAATTTATTGGAAGCTTCTGTCACAGTCTTTTTCCTCAGATTTTTGCCAATTACAAAAGAGGTTTAAAAATCAGCAAACTCTAGACTAATGTAGCTAAGATTACACTCTGTGCTAATGAAATTGAACTAAAACAGCTTGGCACCAACTGTAATGATGATATGAAATAGGGCTACACAAATAATTGATTTCTCAGCTTGGTTGCTAACAAGAAAAAAGATTTTTTTTCCCCTAATTAGAATGATTATTGGTTTGGTTGTTGTTTTGTTTTTTTAATAAGACAAACAAGTTAGTTCTGTTTGCACTGAAATACACTGCTCTGTTTCCATGTTGATGATTTTAACCCATACAATGCAATTAAAATGCCATGAGCATTATTCAACAAAGAAAGGAAAGAGAAGATGTTGATGCCTGATGCCCTTTCTCCCCTCTCCAGTCAGGTTTTGGAGGACTCAGTGGGAAACGTGGGAGCCTTTCCGCTGCATGCTGAAGAAGATATCAATTGAGGTCTCCCCTTGACAAGGAAGACATAGCTAGAGCTGTCACTCAATCCCCACAGATGATTACAACATCCTGGTTCATCGGTACTGCCTCCTCCTTCCCCGAGGCTCTGAGCTGGGAAGGGACCGTGTCCTGGCTTCAGCTGGGGTAGAGTTAATTTTCTTACAAGAAGCTGGAATAGTGCTGTGCTTTGGATTTAGAATGAGAATAACATTGATAACACACTAATACTTTAGTTGTTGCTAAGCAGTCAAGGACTTTTCAGCTTCTCATACTGGCCTGCCAACAGGAAGGCAGGGGGCACCCAAGAAGTTGGGAGGGGACGCAGCTCAGACAGCTGACCAAAGGGATATTCCATACCATATGACATCATGCTCAGCATAGAAAGCTGGGGGAAGAAGGAGGAAGGGGGTGGACATTTGGAGTTACAGCATTTGTCTTCCCAAGTAACTTTTATGTGTGGTGGAGCCCTACTTTCCTGGAGATGACTGAACACCTGCCTGCCCATGGAAAGCAGCGAATGGATTCCTTGCTTTGCTTTGTTTGTGTGCACGGCTTTTGCTTTACTTATTAAACTGCCTTTATCTCAACGCATGAGTTCTCTCACTTTTACTCTTCTGATTCTCCCCTCTGTCACAGAGGGGGAGCTGGGGGGTGCAGCATGGGAGTGACGGAGTGGCTGTGGAGTGCTTAGTTGCCAGCTGGGGTTAAACCACAACAGACTGTTTTGCTACCTCGCACTTCTTTGTGTTTTCTGCTCTAATTTCTAGGACACTCCGTTAGGGATCAATAACCTCTGAACTGGATGAAGGACTGTGAAGTGACGGGCTATGGCACATCTCCAGCTCAGGCAATTATTACCAGCTGGCATAGGTGTGTACGGGGGAGGAGAGGAAGCTTTTCCAAGGTGAAAAGCAGCACATCAGGGCTTTCAACAACGTCTCACAGAGCAGCCTGGACCTCTAACTCTTTTTTTTGTGTTTGTTTGTCAAGTGATTTGAGTCATGGATCCATCATGCGTCAGTTCCCAAACATTTCAGGTCGAGGTTATCATCGAATCATAGCCATTGTGAAATGGCTTCTCTCACTTTTTATGCAGCATTTTTCTTTCCTGCTGTTGTTTGTATTGTTGCCTGAGCATTGCAAGCAAGCCTTACAATACAGGAACAGTTTAACTTTCCCACCTCTCGGTGCATAGAAATAATTCTGCCTCCCCTCATCCCCATGCTTGGTGCATTAACATACAGCTCATTCAAGACTGACAGCTTCCTATTATAAGGCAGGGAGTGCTGCAGAGGTGGTGGAAATGTACAGTGCTGCAGTTAGGAGGGAAGGAATACAGGCAGTACAAGCTAGAGACAAATATTCTGGCATCACAATCCTTAACGTTGTCTTGGATGGCATTTGAAAACGAAATAAAATGATTGGGGGTACAAAACAGGGTGAATCGTTCCTCCCACCTTCCCTGTGCTACCTCTTAACTCTCAGCCTACCCCTAGAGAAATGCCCTTACCTAAGCAGAAACGCCACAAAGAAACTTCTAGCAGTCAAAATCAATTTGCAGGCTGCAAAACAGAGAAACGGAGTGCCCTGGCTTTCGTGCCTTATCAAACGGTCTTTGCACAGAGTCCTCTCATCGCTTTTGTTTTGCAAACTGGGTAATTAAGCCTGTTACCCCCGCATAATAATGCAGGAGTAGGTATGCAAACCATCCATCGCCTCTTTAGCAAGAGAAGGGGCTTATCTCTGCCGTATCTGCTCTAAGGGCAGGCAACAGAGTTTCCATGGTAGACATGAGGTATTTTCCATCTCGTCCTGGCATCAACTGTGAGCCATTTTTATCACCACAATTCAGGGTTCAAGACTTTAGAGTATGTTTAAGAAGGAAGTTAAGAAACATGTGCAACATCCACACCTGCAACTCTCCGTAATTCAACTGCTATAAGAATATGTGTGTTTAGGAGTTGAAACCAGCATCAGGGAGACTTAACTCCTATGAAGACCTTTAACACAGGGTACTGACATTTTGTGATAACAGACACTAAGCTCCCAAAGGAAAAAGCAAGGCACAGACGTGCCAACCCACCTGTACATGCAAAACTACTTTTGAACAGGAAACTGTCACAAAAAAGCTCACCCTAAACCAGGAGGAAAATAATTGTCTTGATTAAGCATTTACACATATTAAGGGTGAATACTGGTCTCTGGTTTAATGCATCCTCCCCGTCACTATTGTTCTGTACTACTGAAATTACTTTGGTCCTTTATCTTTCATATGTGTGTGTGTTGCCAATGAATAGCTCTGCCCTCAGCACGTTTCCTTCAGTAGAGCTCAAAATATTTCATCAAATTAGGTTGGTTTCTATATTCTCATTTTATGGGTAAGGAAACAGAGACAGAAGGAAGGGATTACCTCCAGATCTCTCAGCAAATCAGCAGCAAACTTGAAAGAGGGCTCTGGGTCACTTACCTCTACCCCAGCACTAGCCAGAAGGTCAACCCAGCGCTGCCCCAGCTCCACACCTGGTCGGAGACACCTCTGCCTGTTCACCCACCCTGGGGCAAGGGCCACCCCATGGGTGACAGTGCAGTCCTTTCCCAGGCTCCCATCAACCTCATTTAACAGCAGCAGCCCACAGCTGAAAAAGCCAAATATTAGTCTTCGGAAGCAATATCTTTTAAAGGGTAGAGAGAACAGATGTCCATGTGTTACAATTCTAATATAAATATCAAGCCCATTGCTTCTGTTGCCAGGCGTTCGGATTGCGACTTCAGTTTTCCCACAAAGGGAGTGCAAAAGCAAAGCACAGATGGGGAAATATTAGTTAAACTACAGAAAAAAAAAAAGTTACTGCTTTTTTTTTTTTCTGCAAAAAGAAACAGCATTTCTACAAAACATAAATCTAGTTACAAGCTAACAGATAAGTATTTTTTTTTTTTTACATTCAAATGGAGTTCTGGATCAAATTTGTAATTAGGATTTTAAAGGATGCAAAGTCAAGGCAGCAATCTTTCTGGCTTCTACAAGGCTAACTACTTTTTTTTTTTTAAAAAATCAAAATATACTTTTACATTAATTAAATGTGAGGTAATTCATAGAATAAGGTCTGAACCTGTTCCACTTTTCTAGAAATATTTAGCGCATTGCAAAAGCACTGTAATGAAACCTAAAGTTCTAAGTTCATTTTTCCTTTCACTTATGCCAAGAAAGTACAACTGCTTTCCAAAAGCTCTCAAGAGAAAAAGTAGGATTTTTCCAGGTATTTTTTTTTTAACTTTTTTTTTTTTTTTTTTACATGAGAATAAGTTCCCTGGAATGCTCAGTCTTCAAGGTGATCTATGTACTGTTAGAAGTCTTATTAAAATATATATATGGCCACATATAGAAAAATTAAATGTGGACCCCAAAGTGCTAGTGAGAATTAAAATCTCATTTAGTCTGAAGAAAAAAAAATGGGATGGTCATACACAAAGGTCTAATTGTAGGGAACGCAGAGGGATAAGCACTACAGAAGAAAAATGTAAAAATATGCGGCAAGAAGCAACACAGTGATAAAGAAGCAGCTTTAATGACTTTAACCAAGACAGCTATTTCTTGCATGCTACCAACTCACTTGCAGTCCTCAGGCCTTCAAGTTCTGCTTCTCATACAGGGAAAAAGTAAATCTTACGGTTTCCGTTACCCTACAGCCTTTACCTCAACAGGGCAAGAAATTCCCAGCAAAACAAAGCAAATTTATAGCTACAAGACTGCAACCTCAAAGAACAAGTGGAATCAGCAAGTCCAGCAACCAAATAAAAGGTTAGGAGTGCAAGGAGTAAAAAAATGATTTAAAAAAATGTGTTTTTAAAAACAATTAAGACCTAAATAAATAAAAAAAATATAACCTCACCTGTTGCATCAGAACATGTAAGAAATTTGTAAAGATTTTTCAGCGAGAGGCAATGAGTGCAAACTGAAATACAGGAGAGTACACTTGAACAGAAGAAAGAAAGTTGTTTTACTGTGAGGGTGGTCAAACACTGGAGCATGTTATGTTGCCCGAAGAAGCTGTGGAGTCTCCATCCTTGGAGTCACAGTCCAGGACAACCTGCTCTAACTGACCCTGCACGTGCAGGGGAGTGGACTAAACAGTATCCCCAGAGGACCTTTTCAACCTGAACCTTTCTCTATGTAATCTTGTGTAATGGGAAAAGTCATATCTATGTGGCAGCACTGATGCAGGCTGCCTGTGTTAGTCCAGTGACTCTGGTCCAAACAATGGAAATCTACAGCTTTCAAAGCTCATTCGAGCTGCAGCAACTCTCTCCTCATCCCTTGAAAAAGTATCAGAAGAAAGCCACCTTTTACTCCCCAATTTTTTAGTAAGGACCTAGAATGACAGCCAAAACCTCCAGTTTCTTCTCAGAGAGGGAATCAAACAGATTTGTAGCACTACCTCTTCTCAAGTTCGGGGCAGTAAGCTCTCAAGTCATCAATATGATGGTTTTACTTCACTAGTCACTAAAAGTCTTTGTCTACTCTGTGAGATTGCTCAGGAGCAGATTTATTCTCACAAAACTCTAAAGAGCTTTCACATCACCCCTTAAAAACTTAGCTGGGGCTAGAACAGATCACAGGAGTAAAGCAGTAATTACTGTCTTTTTCTGCTGACTTGAGCTAGTTTTGGATCACTGACCAACTTGTCATGTTTTCCTTTCACAAGAAATGAAAAGGGAATAAAAAAATAATGGAGTGAAAGGAATCACGAATCACTCTAAAGGTGAAGATAGAACCCATAAACTATGTTTATCTAAATGTCAAAGATCAGCCACTAGCAGCACATTTTATACCTGAATTTCCTTCAAAAACTGCTCTCTATCTAAACATGTCCTTGATAACCTAAAGAAATCAACTGATAATAGTGACTGTCTCAGTGGGGAAGAAAAATAAAGAAAACAAAATATACATCTTCTAATGATTAAACATTAAAGCTGACAAAAACACACAAGGTGTCTCTTATTACATATCCAGGAGAGAAAATTTTATTCCTTTAAAACCTTGCTTCTTTATCTGAATAATGATTTGGTGGATGTGATTTCAAAATATATATTAATGCTCTTATTGCAAGTTTACTTCTAAACATATGAATCACCAGTAAAAAGGCAGCTCAAGAGGTTTTACGGATAGGAGTTGAAGAAACTGTGGCAATGACAGCCCATTGGGAGCAGTAAAAATCAAAGCCTTTGCTTTCTGCTTCATAGCTTGATTGACTTGGCAATTACACAGGCCATTGCTCTGATATACCGCAAACTTTCTCCCATAGCATAAAGACTTATTCTTTAAGGAGTTACATTCCTGATCAGATTTTTATTTCAATAAGTACCCCTTTTCATCAAGGGATGCTGGGCATGTAGTAGAGTGGGTTAGAAGCAAAGAAAGAGAAATTATGTAGAAGCAAATTACATGTGTCCAAGAGCAAAATAGCGGTATTTGTTCAGGTGGAGGAAAATAGTACTAAACACTTACTGTGTTCCAGAACATCAAGGAGTAATGCATTACCATGTTTTATCAAGATACTGCATCCTTTTTGAATTAAAACCATTGACCTTTCATTGTTCACAAACTCAACAGCCAAAATAAGGCATTAGAGGCCAGTTGGGATTGACAAGCCAGTGACTTGTTTCTATTAACTTCCTGTGTACGTAGTCCCACTCACCATTCTCTTGTGTCCCGGTTTGAAGTAAAACCAAACCAATTTTCTGTTCTGTAACTTTACATCCTAGCTAGGCCTCCTCTAACTCTCTAAAAGTAACGGCATATTGTGGAAAAAACTGCTCGTTCTCAGAATGATAAGACCAATGTTTGTGCTCCATGCCAAGGAATGGTATGCAGGGAGGCCCTTGCTTATACTTACTGCTATAACAACCAAGGTCAGCCAATTTCGTTATTTGCCCCCTTAGGGGGTTGGAAATGGAAAAATGTAGAGGGGTCACATCGGTGGGGAGGAGGGGACAGGACAGGTGACCCAAACCTGACCAACTGGGGTATTCCATCCCAGCTGCCCCATGCTCAGTATAAAAGCTGAGGGATCAAAGGGTCAGCCCCCTTCCTGCGATGGCCGACGTCCAGAGAGGACTCTGTCTGTTCATCCGTCTTTGATCCTGATCCGTGTGTTCCTGACTCTGGAGCTGGAATCCAGTTCCCATCCGTCGCTGAGTCCAGTCTGGGACTTCCCCAGTGCCTGCCGGTGATGTGACTGTCATCCTGGGAGCTTGATACGGTTTTGTATATATCGTCTCTATTTCATTATTTTCTTCTTTATTTTTATTTTAATATTAATTCTTCATTAAAGTAGTTTAGTTCATTCTAAACTTCTGAATCTCCTTATCTCTTTCTCTCCTCTCTCTCTCTTTTGGGGCGGGGAGAGGGGGGGGAAGGACCATCTGTCAGTCTGGTTTTGGTAAGTTCGGTCGAAACCACAACATCTTGGATCACTATAGCTCCTTTTAAGCTACAACTTCTGTATAGATCTTGGAGATCCCATATTCAAATGACTGTGCTGAAAGTGAAAAAAGGTATACAGAGACTTTAGTATCCCAGGGACTGAGGACTGTAAAAATATATTTTTATTCAACTCATGTCAGTAAGAAAAAAATGTTTCTGAGATCCTTCAATAAGAATTTGCTACAAAAATACTCCAATATTCTGCAATGGTCTACAAAAGAACATACATTTATTAATCAATCCCACTCCTTAACAGCCAAAAGGAATGCCAAAGGCTGATTTTCTTACTGACAAATGAAACAATGGCAGCACCAGGAACAGATAACTTTCATCTTCCCTCATGATCCAAGTTGAAGCCATTAGATACCAATGTTTTCTAATAGTGCCTACAATCTCTATGCACTGCTCTTCCGTGCTTTAACAGCTTGGGGTAGGCCGAGTTGAATTTTTTCCTTATTGAGTGAATAAGGAAGGTTTCAATTTCTATGAATTAGATGTAAACTCTTGTTGTAAAGAACAGAATTTAAATTCTGCCCTCAGGAAGAATAAAGATGATTCTTGATGATACCTTTTCCAGTTCTCCCGAAGAGTGAGAAAAGATGCTTCTCAATTCTAGTTAAGAGGCAGAAATTACTTGGAGCAGCCCGCCGGCCGTGGCCGGATCGGCCACTGGCTTTATGAGTTTGGACACAGAGGCGGGAGGCCAGAGACGGGGTGAGGGGCTGTGGCGCCGGCGGGAGCTGTCCGAGGTGCTGAGCGGGGGCGGCCCGACCATCCAACCGCGGGCAGCCGCAGCGCTGCCAGGGAAAGGCTTGACTCCAGATAAAGCTTCACCTGCGGTGCCAGTCTGCCGTGGCTGCCTTCTGTTCACCTCACACACAAGGCACATCCTCATTTTGCCGCAGCAACCAACGAAACAAGTGCATGTAATAGACCATTATGCCCCTCCTCTCTGTATTCAGACTGCTTTGTTAACCATCACACAAAATAAGCGAGAAGGGCAGGAGGGGAAAACAATCTTGATCCCTGTTTAAAACAAAACCAAAAGCATCCTAAGCCAGAAACAGGGCTTTTGCTGACTGAAAGGCCACGGTAGTCAGTCCATGCCCAAGAAGGCTGAAGACTGGCAGAGTCAGAGGTATGAGTAAGGAAGTCCTGAGAGATCAATGGCCCAGTGACTCCCTGACCTACACCTCCAGTCTCCATTGCTCAGTTACGTTCCTACCCAGCTGCAGCGTAGGCAGCCGTGCTGCAGCAGCAGTTGTCTGGCACAGTAGCGGCTGTCTTTGGCACACACACTCTCCCTGTACTTTGTTATTCATAACCACGTCCTGGAGTTGGCTTCTCAAAATCATTTGCTTTTTAGGTAGCATCAAGGGAAAAACAGAGGAAGAGCTAACCTCAGGGGAAAAAAAAAAACCAAACCAACCCACAATAAAAAAAAAAAAAAAAAAACCCACAGAAAAAGGAAAACAACATACTAGGTAGCTGTGGGTCACATTTACTGTTAAAATTCTCACTCCTTTTTAACTCTTCCAATCATAAGATAGGGTCAATCCTGTCAGGCCCCAGGAGCGCTGACAAGCATGTATTTCTGTTACCTGCCTTTCCTCCCTACCCTGGTCCTGCTCCTCCCCCTAGCCCCCTGCTCTTTTCAGCCCCAGGGACGCAATTTTGGTTTGGCCAGGCCCCCAGGCTGGTCCCAAACAGTGCCATGTGGATGCCAGTGCCTGGCCCTTGGCCCTGCTGCCCTGACCAGGCTCTCTGAGCATCACTTTGGGGCCATTGAAGGACCACACTACTACCCCCAGGCTCAGGATCCCCCTTGCATTGGAGCATCCCTTCTCCTGCTGCACCCTCAGAGCAAGGTCACTGATGCTCTCTGTGCCTTCCGCCAGGTCACCACATCAGGAGCAGACCATCGGTGAAGAGGGACACAGCTACTGTTAGATTTACTTCTTCAGGAAGCCCATTTCACTGTCTGGAACATCACACCTTCATGGAGATAACTTACTCATCTAGCTGAATAGGGTAACCTATCTATGAAAAAATACTTTTTGGTCTTCCGTCACATCAGCCACAACTGATACCACTCTCAGCACGTGGTTTTGTTCTGCTTCCAAAATATTCCCAACCACCTGTCATTTCACACTCTTCTGCTTTCATCTTCCTCATCCTCCCTATTATTTCTTCTGCATCTGATGACTTGTCTTCTTCCTCTATAAAGAAGTACAGCCAAATTGCATAAGCCTAATGCATACATCCCAACTGCAAACACCCCAAGATGCCTGTCATGATATTTTGCTTCTGGTATTCCTCTTCCTCTCCACCCCCCTCAGCCCCTGATGTTCTTTAGATTTCTAAGTCTTCAGACAAGAGCTATCTTACTATCAATTTTGCCCTGATGTAATGCCAAAGGACAACTACCTTGCCAAGTTATTAATGGTAATTATTACAATAACAAATTCACAAATAATTATTTTTCAACTAAACTAAATATCTAAAGTAAGAGCAAGTACAAGTGATTAATGCCTAAGAGCTGTCAGATCCCTGCAATTAATACCCTATTCAAAGCTACAGGAAAAGTATCTGAAGCAACACTGAATTCCAGATTTTTATTTTTTTATTACTATTTTTCATTGCAGAATTGGAGAGAGGAAATATCACACAAGAATGACTGACTCCAAGGTTTCTATGTGCATTCATTACCCAAAATCTGAAACTTCAAAAAACTTATTGCAGATTTACTCACCACATTAGAAAACAACAATCAGTTTTCATTTCCATTTTGGTCAATTTGTGGGAAAAATCAAAGCAATAAAACAACACTACTCTGCTGCAATCAAATCTACCTTATTTTTCCCATCTTCTGTTCCCTTCACCATATTTAAAACAAGAAAAGGCTTTTAAGCCAAGGCTTCAGCATGCACACCCAACCATGAAAGACAAATACTTCTTTCATCAGCAATGTATTCACAAGAAAACAAATCTATTATTATATTTCTCCTGCTAAGATGAACTTAAAGCAATATTTTCATCACAACTGCACACAAGTTCTAAACTGCCAAGGAAGTGGGACCAAAAGCAGCAACAGACAGGACTCTCTGTCTTACGACAAATAGTTAATCCCCAATGACAAAACATTTGTTCAAAATCCCATTTTTTTATTTCATCCATAGAGGACTTAATAAAAAAGTGTTTCAGAGGTTAGTCTTTGCTGAAGGTGCAGCAAGACAAGTAAACTGAGTTAACAAGAAAGCTCCACGGGCAAGGTCGTCCCTACTTGGCAATCTTTACTGCCCTGTTTCACAGTTAAGGCTGTGGAGCTGCAGCAGATGGGATGGAAATTTCCCCCCTGGGATTAGAGACATTTGTTCATCAGATGTTTGTGCAGCACAGAGGAAGCTGTGCCAAGGGAAGACACCATAAGCATTTAATTCTAGCTGCAGTATTTGACTCAAGTACAGGCTGCATTTCTTTACCTTCCTGTAACTGATGCTTGGCAGCACTGTAAGGGCTTGCAAATTAGGCATATACTTCCTGTTAAAGGTTGTCTTAATTTTCACCCCCATCTTTCTGAGCTGGAATCTCAAGCATTGAAAAAGCATTTAAGAGGAGGAGCTGGGATTCCAGCTTCTAAGTGTTATTCACTTTTCTATACAGAAGCTAGAATCACAGAATACCTCAAGTTAGAAGGCACTCATAAGAATCATCAAATGCAACTACATTCGGTATCTCCTTTTGAAAGATTCAATGCATGTATACATGTATTGGTATACAAAGAGTTAAGCACATAGTAAAATAAGCTATCCAAATGTTTTTCCATCTGCAGGGAACTCCTCTGGCTAGCCAGTACTGGCTAAAGTTGGAAAATCCACATGCCAGGAAGAAACTAAGCAAGTGTATTGAAGAGAAATCCTAAAAGCATAGCTTTTATAATTAAGCTGTTATAAAGGAAACCAAGATCCTTCAGAGATACCAGAAATACCTAAAACTCCAGTGATGTTTATCTGCTAGTCAGCTCTCAACAGAGAATTTTCCTGTTGGCCAGGTTTAAAGGCTTGGGCTTCAGACAAATTGATTGCTTATAAAAAGAATATCAGTTACATCAGAACTTTTGCTGTATGCTGAGCTTTGACAGGTTGGAGAATGATGTCCCCCACAGAGCCAAACCAAGTGTAAGCACAAAACCCATATGGCTGAGTTGCATTGTTCTCTTTCTCACATGCTACAAGCAAAACCTCCTTTCTCTCAACAGATAATTTCCAAGCTCAGGTTTGCTAAGATTTTTAAGCTATAATCCATCACTAAACAGAAAGCAACCCTGTAAGACCTACCATCTCCAGCCTTACTAGAGGGTCCTTCCACTCACAAACAGCAAACTGATACTTGGACTCAAAAGACATCTTTCAGGTTACACCTTTTTACTGAAAATGTGGCCTTCTGCAAAAAGTATTATACTCTGTCTCATGCTTTTCACCTGCTTATTGTTCAGTTTGTAGGCTTGTTAGCATGAGGACTTCCTACAGGCTTTATAGCCTGCTAAAACTCCCAGTATGCGTTATAGCCTTTACATATTAGAGCTGCATAATACTATTACTGACAGAACACGGAAGGGTAATTTACTGACAAATGACTGTAATTGAACACACACATTCAACTAACAATGTTCTAACAGGAAAAGTACATTATATATAACACAGAAATATATCAATTTTTAAGAAGTGACTGAAGGCAGCAAGGCAGAGTTAACAACACCTATTAGTTAACAACACCTATTAATTATAGATATTCCAGACAGACTCCTTCCTGGTTTGTTTTTTAACTCTCATTAATGTAGACTCCACAGCTGTGCCACTGCATGCCACCTTCACTGAGTCTTTGCTGTCTTTATCATTAGCAAGCTTTACTCAAGTCCACCCTGAATCTCCTGTGGTGCAGTATATGCTCCCACACATCAACTAAGGACACGAAGAAAAGATTATGTATCCCTTTATATGGCAATATCCTCTTCCATATTTGAAGACTACTGTTACGTTCCCTCTCAGTCTATTCTTCAATGAGCTTGTGGGTGATCACAAGTTTCCTAGACCTTGTCCTCTTATTTTCCTCCTTAAGACTCCCTTCAATTGATCCTTCTTTCTAAACATGTAATGTTCACATCTGGATTTAGTATTCTTGCTGCAGAGTAAACAGAGAGATGAGCTGACATCAAACATCTTTATAGGTAATACTTCTGGTTACACCATTGAGTATTGCACCTTTGCTGCAATTAGTGCAAGTGAAGACACAACAGATCTGCATATCCTGAAATCAGATCTCACATTATAAAGAGGTAGATTAAAAAGGACTCTTGGTATTTCAGCAAGCTCATTCATTAATGCTATCTCTTTGTGTTGGAGAGACATGACTTCCAACAGTGAAGACTTCCCAAATTTTGTTCCCACTGGTTGTAACACTGTTAGCATGGAGTTATAAGATGTACATCTGATTTTTTAATACTGTGTTCAGCAACTATTTTGAAAGGAAATCCATGTCTTCAAGAATATCTCTGATTTAACACATCCCCAGAGGTCTCCAAGAATCACAGCTATTGCTTATTTGACATCTTTCTCTTCAGAAAATGAGGTGAGAAAGAGGAGCAGCCACAGAGCTGCTAAGCAAAGTGGATTCTATTACAACACAATAGTAATTGCCGGAGAAGTAACAATTGAACTGCGGATAACCAAACTACCTATGTATCACAGTCCAGAAGGAGTGAATCACAAAAAATTGACAAAGACCAGAACAGATATCCTCACTTGATCCAGCTTCTCAACAAAAGACAAGGAGGTTTAAAAATATCAAAGCAACTTCTATAAAGAACATCAAAGGCATTTCTGTTAATCTATTCCCACCCATCCCTTAGTTACAGCTGCCTCTGTCTTCTTGCAGAATTTGCTACTGAACTCAAATAGATGACACAGCTTCACAGTGATTACACTGGCACAGTGTGCCAGTTTCCCTCTGTCCCCTCACCGATGTGCCCAGTAACTGTCATCTGCTGTAATTTAAAGCCAAGGGTCATCCACATAGTGGAGTGCACTTCATTTCATGTCTTCCAAAACATCATTAGAACATAATCAGTCATCGTTTCCAAATAAATCAATGACACCTCCAGGCTGAAGAATTAATGCTATACTTTATGCCTAACTGTCTCCATCCAAAATAAATTATCTTTCTCCAAGAAACTGTTTGCAGGAGGAATATATACCTATGTTACACCAGCCTCCAGTAATACCAAGCTCATTTATTGCTGTTAGATTTTCCTTTATTTTTCCCTGTCACGTTAAACTCCTTCCCCTTGCTCAAATTTACTAGACAGATTATCACAAATCAAAGATTTAAGATATAAACCCCAAAATCATTATGAGAATATATACTGACTTTTGACTTTGGAGCAGAGGCATGGTTTTTTGTTTCCTGCTTTTTAGGTTTGTTTCAATCATTCATCTCATTTGGGTACAGAAGAATGTCAATGTCTACCTATAAATTCTAACAAATCTGTGAATAATTCATGCAGTGGAGGAGGCCAAATTACCACCTACCTGCACCTGTAGATGCCAAAGGATTGATAATCATTTATAAGGTCCCTTTTCTCTTAAACTGCATTCCTGTAGCACCAAATAACACACTCAATCAGCATGGCTGTCAACTTTGGAAAGCGAAACAGATGCATCACTGGAAGGTGAAAGTTCTTTTCTAGATTAAAGAAAATTCATGAGGAGGCCATTCTGTAGATCATCTCATCCCAGACTTTGAGGTCAGCACTTCATTTCACAGCAGCAGAAGAGCACGCATTTACCTCATAGCTTTGACCTAAGAGTCCATCTCTGCATTAGGGGAAAAAAAAAAACAAATAAACAAAAAAATACAATTCACTCATGTCATGGAGCTTGGTACAAGGTAAAAGGAAATCAGTATTTTCTTTTTTGTTACCAGTTGGTGAAGTGGGTCTGTCTGACCCTCTTCCACACATGCTGAGCAAAGGTTTTTGTTGTGCAGCACAAGTAAGTGCTGGCTCCTGCTGCTAGATCAGATCAATTCCTTCATGCCTCAGATAAATGCCTGTTTTGTAGGCAAAGAGGAAAATCTTTTATTCTAGAAGCCCTCCTCCTCCACGAGCAGAGCCTAAAGTGTTGTCACCCTTGTGCCTGTGGTGCTCAGGTCACCCCAGCATGCAGGGTGCTGGGAGCTGCATGATGCAGAGCTGTATCACAGCACAAGGGTCTTTGCTGGGTTTTTGTATGATTCACCATTATTCCCATATGCTCCAGTAATGCAAATGTTGTATTTGATCCAGAGTTGCTCCTTTTGCAGGCTCAGCATTCAGAAGCGTACTGGAATACCCCCACACCTCCTGAGGTGACACTGGCATCCCCCTTGGAGAAACAATGCTCCTGGGGTCTCCCTCCCCTGCCCCAAGCTCAGGGACTGCCACTGCAGTGGCTCTCAGCCCTACCCCAACCAGCTCCCTAAAGAGACAGACCCAGATCAGCACTTGGAGTTGCTGCACCAGTCCCTCCTCCCGCATCTCATCCTTCCTCTGTGCTAAGGGCTCCTGGATCAAGACAATAACATGGGAAAGGCCCAGGAATGCTGCCTGCCACACTGTGGCACAGGACTTATCCCACCTCAGCCTTCCACGTGTCCCTGGAACCAAGACACTGCCGGACAGCTGAGCATTGTCCTCCAGGTCACTCCCAGATGCACATGTTCCTTGTCCAAGAGAAGCAGGGGGGTCTTTTACATCCTGCCCAATGTGCTGCTTGAGAAGAGACCACTAATGTCTGGAGCACGAGGTCTGAAGCAATCCTCATGAAGAACATGATCTAAACTTGTTCCCTGTACACTGGCATGCTGTGGAAGAGACACTGGAGTTTTCTGTACTATTTTCAATCTCATTTCTCTTCCTGCTTGGCAGCTAGGTCACAGCTTGCTGTTATGCCTCTGGTTTTGCTAACCTTTACTGAAAGCTTGAAGCTGTGAACACTACTGCATTGCCATGTGGTTCGTATCACTGGTAACATGAACAATATTTTCCTGGGGTGAACATGGAAAATGCAGACTGAGCAAATCAAATAATTTAACATTTCCCTACCCCCCCTGAATTTGTTTCAAAAGAAACTGAAATGATTACATACACGCACAAAAAAAAAAAAAAAAAAAAAAAGCTTTCTTCATGTTACCATGAGGAAGAAAAAGAAAAATTTTAATATTAGTTTAACACTTAAAAACTGCTAAGATTTTTGAGAGACAATATGAAATATATTTTGTTTAACTACAAGCAGCAAAAAAGTGTCCAAGTGTTTATGCAAGTTACAGTCCCAAATTTACCTTTTTCATTTACCAGCAAATACATTCTCATTAGTCTTCAGGTTATTTATGTTTAGTTGTTTACTTTTGCCCCGTTTGAGGTTTTTTTCTTGTTGTTGGGTTTTCTAAAGTTTATACTCTATGGATGAAACACTATTCAAATTCAAGATCAGATATTGAGAATATAAGGAGTAATTAGTTTCCAAATATTTCCAAGGTAAACAAGCAACCTTTCACCCCCTTTGGCCTTAAGTAACAATCATCAGTTTCCATTAAGTGTCTCAGAGAAAGCCAGTAAAGCTACATAGCATAAAACTTGCTTCTCTCAGAAGCCTAAGGCATTATATTACATTGAAATAACACATCAGTCTTTGATGGCTGCTTAGGAATCATCACAATACATAACAATAAATTGTTTGACATAATTGTTTACTCAGTAATTTCAGATGCCAGCACCAGGTAAAGATAAATATGTATGACCTAAACCATCCTAAAATATCATGGCTACTGGAAGCTGTTTACAATAATGCTTTCATGAGAAAGATGCATGGTCTGGAGGTGGAGTACTTCTCAAGGAGGTCATAAACAACATGTACTGTGCTGGATTGAGTCTCCTTCACATCTCCTTACTGTCTTATTTCAGTGTTGTACCTAATCTGTCAGTTGGCTTTGATTAAATTTGTAGCTGGCTCGTGTTGATGCCAACTTCATGGCAATTTCCCAATTCCATCACATTGCAGAAATTATCCAGCTGGAAAAAAACTTACCAAGAATAAACTGGGAACGTTAAAGAATCAGACCTTTAATGCCTTCCCTCCCTGCAAACGGTATGAAGCAAATCAACTGTGAACTAAACTAAGAGTAGAAATTGGCATGAATTACACAAGCTATCTCAACTGAACATTTTTTTCCCCTCATCATATCCCTGCTTTACCTAACACAGGAAAATTCTTTCAGACAGCTGTTATTTTTTTTGGCTTCTTTCATACATCACCAGGAACACCTCCCAGTGGGTTTCTCAGGAGATTGCTAAAATAACACAAGTAATACAGTGCAAGTATTCTACCATTAGTCATCGGGACGAATATCGTTCTGGCTTTGTCTGTTTCTCTCTGTGATTTCTTTCAGTGCATCAGGCACTGTCCTTTGTTTGTTGTCTGCGAACACACTCATCATTTTTCAATCTTTGTAATACCTATGTGACAAGTTATTGCACTCAAAGTCTAATTATGGGCAAAAGGGGAAACACTTCATTTGGAAAGCCAAGAATTTATTGTTAGACTAATTAAGATCTTAACAGCCTAACTAAAATACAATAAAATGTTATTACAGAGCAGTTACAATGACACTAACCTTTGGAGTCCAAATTAGCTAAACAGTACAATGCACAACTCAGTGATACAGTCAAATATTGCTATACAAAAGTGTTCTCTGGTATTATGCTCTCCCTTACCCTGCCCCTTTGGCTCTCATGTGTGACAGTAAGTCAGCCTCAAGGATCAGTTGTGGGGGGAACTGATGCAACAAGTCGTTAGCATCCCCAGCCCCTTGCTAACAGGAGCAACGTGTTCATGATGGGGTTTCTTCCTCCCCTTTGCTGAGGAGGATGTTGTCAATGGTTTCTTCCTTTTCCCTCCAGGGCCCACATTTGAGTATTTTCATACATTTTCTAACACAATTTTACCCTTTAATCTTTCTTCACTGTTATGCAATTTGTTATTACATCCAGATTTGCTATAGGTTAGAAACTCTCTCTCTACAAGTCTGATACATGATCCTTTTCTCTTTGTTACCACTAAAACTGTTTTTGTCCAACTCTGCAGTTCTTTAACTGAGCATGATTAAGCTGTCAATAGCCCTAAGGCCTCCAGTATTATCCTTTGTCCCTTCTGTTGTTTTCCCATGCATCTACTCCTCTACACCACATCCTGTGACTTCTTTCGTGTCCTTTACTGTCATACCACACCTGTATTACCCCACGTTACATTATCCTATGGCCATAAATGTTTCATTATAGTAACTACATGTTACAATTGCCTGTATAAAATTATGGTAATTCCTCATGCTTATGCAAAATGAAGCAAGAGCTTCTTAAGAAATTAGGCAATAGCCTCCTCATCATTAAAAAAAAAAAAGTTATTGCAGTTAAACCAACAAAACTAAAGCTCTAGACTGGCTAAGACAAATTCAGGCAAAACCTAATAAGAATCAGTCCTGGGGCCTTACAAAGTGGTTAAACTTACAAAGTAAGTGGGTTACAGGGCTAAAATGACCAAGAGACCCCACTCTCTCCAAAGCAGCAAAACACAAGTCTCAGTGTCCTCAAGTTTTGTGCACAGCTGCAGCCATTGAAAAATAGCATGCACTTCTCTGTGTTGCTTGCAGTCTCATAAGACCAATTAGATTCCTTCATAGGCAAGGCAAATGCTTGGGAAGTAATTAAAAGATGATTTAGGAAAAAAAAAAACCCACAACCACCACATATCCAGCTATAAATGGATACAAAGGCACCAGGTTCCTGAACTAGCAACATTTGCTCCAGAGAATTATGGGGTTTGTTTTTGTTTCTACAAACGTAGATCTGATTAAAAGTGATGGAGATCATGAGTTTAGCAGCTGGAAATGGGGAAATCGTTCTACTCCTCAAAAGTAGGTGATCTAGAAACACCAAGTACAAGCCAGTCAGATGTATGCTATTCCTAGATGCACACCTATTACACTTGTTAGTGAGCCAATTTTTTTTTTTTTTCTGCTGATAGCTGGATTCAATATCTTGAAAGTTTATCGATGCATTTATCGTATGTGCTCATTATGACAAGGTTTCATCTACTTAAGTTTTATCACCTCATTGTGGCCTTACTTTACATCAGTTTGCAGCCAAATTTCAGTCAAAATTTTCATCAGTTCTGCTGAAATACGTCATGAAAAACTAAACTTCAGCTACAGTAGAGCACAAAATAAGCCTATGCCTCTTTTCAAGCATCGCCTCAATGCCCATCTTCAAGTATGAGTGGGAGGAGAAACTGCCGGTCCACTTTCCTTTCCCAAATACAATGCTTCATGGATAGTATCTGAAGTCTGGAAAGTACTTGCAGACTTTTTCATCTTTTGCCTAGACTAACTGGCTTTCACAGAGACTAAATATAGTGGATTTTAATCTACTAGGCTGTGAAAAAATCAGTCAAGTCCTGACAGCATAAACCAAATGAAATAGTTTTTTTTTCCAAGTATAATGTAGTTTAGAGAAACAGATGTTACCACCTTCTGGCAGAGAAAAAAGCCACATTTTCAGGCAAAACAGTCCCTTAATACATATTGAAAAGCCTGCACAGTGGAATACTTGCTGCAATCCAGAAAAGTCCAATTTGTGAAAGCAAGTAATTGCCTAAAGCTATCTTTTGAGACCTCCAAGGAAAGAAGAAAGCCATTGAAGAACACACCCTTCTATGCCCAGCAGGCCTGCAGTGTTACATCCCCATTATGCCAAGCACCACTCAGAGTGCAGCTTGTAGAAGACTGAATATAGTAAGGAGTTCCTCTACTGTTACATATATTCACAAACCCAGAACAGTTGTTCTGTTTTGAGCTAAACCACCTTAATCCAAATTCTACTAGAAGCTGTCTCCATTCAAGATTCCATGTCTGACACAACCCAACTCCATTTTCACAGAATTGTTGAGGTGGGAAGGAGGCTCTAGAGATCATCTAGTCCAATCCTGCTCAAGCAAGGTCATCCAGAGCATGTTGCAAAGGACTGTGTCCAGTCAGGCTTTGAATATTTCCAAGAATGGTGACTCCTCAACTTCTCTGAGCAGCCTGTGCCAGTGCTCAGTCACCCACACAGTAAAAAAGTGTTTTCTTATGGAATTGGATGGAAGTTTCTGTGTTTCAGTTTGTGCCTACTGCCTCTTGTCTTGCCACTAGGCACCACTGAGTTTTGCTCTGTCTTCTTTACTCCACCCATCAGATGCAGGAAAGTGGGTTCTCATTTCTGTGAGCATGTGCAGGGATCATCTATGTTCAGAAGATTTGTAAATGTCCCATTGGACCAATGGCATGGATGGATTAGCAATGCTACAGTTGACATTCACTGCTTGTCCTTGAGACGTTCTGTATAACTTTCCTCCAATGAGTGTCAGGGAACAAATGGAAAGCTCTTCAGCACAGCTAACTGGCTAAGCCTCCCTTATATGTGGCACACTATTTGCACGGACTTCTGTATAAACTGCTGTTTCCAGTGAGCCCGAGAACACCTGGCTGCCAGCATGCTTGGTCTATGTGCAATGATGTAACCTGTTGATCCAGAAACTGAGAACACGTCTTGAAATTTCCAACAGCAATTGAAACCACCTTGAACCTTGACCTGGGAACCCCCAAGGACCTGCATTTCAACCAATAACTTCCCTGGTTGTTACGACCATATGCCTACACTATGCTTATTTCCCTTGTTTCAGGCTCAGATACAACACCAGGCTGACAACATCCATTGCAGACAAAGGACAAAAAGTAGGATTACTCACATTTGACAATGCACTTCCATCACTTCTTCAACCTTAAGAACCTTTGAGTTCTTGCCAAGTTAGTTCTTTTTTTTATTTTTATACAAGTCTTTGCTGATTCACAGAGGTAGAAGAGGAAAGTAATGAGGGAAACACACATGTTGCAATACTAAAGAAAAGATTTTAGTGTAAACAGCCCAGCTGGAAAAAGCAAACAACAGAAACTTTATGAAACAGTTTGATCTTAAGTTTCCAATTGAGCTGTCACCCTCCCACACATAGACAATACTCACCCTCCAAGACTGCTTGCAACCAAGCTGCAATCCATCACGTGCCATGAGGTCCTGGGTCCATGTTGCATGACCCATGTGCACAGTACTCAACAACAAACCTTTTTTCAGTTTATCTGAGAGAAAAAAAACCCTGTGCTTTCTCTGCATGCTGGTTGTGCTGAGCCAGAAGCAAGCAAGGTGGAGCATTTTAGAGTGGCTTCCTGCTGATGAGCTAACATTTCCAAAGTGGGCTCAGGCAGATGCAGCTATAAAAGTACTGTAATTCCAATTCATTGGCCCCTAGTGGAAATGAAGCAATGAATAAGACAGCTGCTTAACAGTGATCCAAGAAAGAAAATTATGATTAACATTTGATTTATTGCCTTAACATCTTCCCTTTTTCTTTATGTAAGGTGATGTGTGCTGAATGTAACATTCAAAGAAAGTGTTTTAGTACTATATTTTTCTTCCTTCTATCTACAAAGCTAAACATCATCTACATCAAACAAATACGCTTCTGACCTACTGAGGCATGTGGCTATCCAATTAGCATGTTTTCTCTCCCTTCAGTGGAACTCTGGTGTTGAAATTATCACACTTTCCCCCACCCACAAGTCCTTTGAACCTTTAAATTCATGTGACATCCAAAGTAATTCCTCCATGGTCTAAAACAATTTGGTAAAAGTTGTCATCATTCCTCATCTCCCTCATATAACCCAGTGGTTTGAACAACATGCTATGAAATAGCTACAATAAACCATTGACCTACTTGGTATGTAACCGGTGAGCTCAGCAGGGAAACCTCCCATGGCTTTAGTGCCTAGGGTCCTGCTTCAACACATGTATAATTTTTTCAATACATCAGTCATCATCTATTCTAGGGCTACAAGTTCTTCAGAGAACCTGCTCTCCCTTTCAGGAGTGATAACCTCTGAGCACCAGCCAGCTAATCATACTCCATGACATCCTCCAGAGCGCCCACCTTCATGTAACTGAGTCATGCTGCTGTGCAGAAGTCAGTGCACAGAGACACACTCTTTCCAGAGGCAGGTTCACTTCAGACTTCTGACTCTTCTGGGATCCTGCCTAAATTCTTCAGCTGCTATAGCTGAGGAAAGAAAGGCTTGGAAATACCACTCTCCAGCAGTAGAAATGGAGGCACAAATTCAGGCAAACCCCATTCTCTAAACGAAGCTTAGAGGGATGCAACTCTTTCTTCTAGAGCTAAAAGAATCATTGTTCTGTCAAACGCTTTCCTTGGAATATTTCCTTAAAGCAGAAGGGTTGCTCTGAGCCCTCTCTGAGACAAGCTGCACGAATCCTGGGCCCATGCTAGATAACCTGAGCTAACACATGCTCACAGCAAAGTTTTTCCACAACCACATATTTCTCTTGCAGTCATATAAGCAAAAGTGTGAAGCTACTGTTTGGCAACATTTTTACTTGCCAATACAGTTTCATATATAGACACTTAAAAGAAACATTATCATATTTTGCAAAGTTTTTAATATGATGTTCTCTCCTCCACTACTCATGTACTTTAAAAAGCCCTAAATCTACATGGAAACTAACCTTCTGCGTTACTTTGTTGTTCTTTACAAAACTGTTGGATATAGGCACCCCTTCAAGAATTTGAAATAGAAGTATTTACATGGCTGTGTCCCTTGTGAAATTCACTACAGCTGCAGGGCACTCGGGGTATACCTGGTTCTTCTCCTCCCCCTCCTTCCCCCCCCCCCGCATTATTACACTTATACAACTATCAGATGAGTAATTTACCCAAGGAATAAAGGAACGAACTTGAGAGCTGAAGGCATGACCCCAAAACAGAGCTGTAAGATACCTGACATTTTTTGTAGATAAGGACCTAAAAGGGCACTCCTAACGAATCAAGCCAACAAGATGCAATAACTCATAGAAGGTGCAAACTGAGATTAATCCAATAAAGAATACCTTATAATTTGAGCAATTTTCATTTTTATAATTATGATTTTAAAAAGCAGGATATATAAAAAGCCCTGAAAAACTCATACTCAATGAGGGTTGGTAAATCACCAAACAAATCAGAAGCAGATCTTGTCTCAAAAAGAAAAAGAATTCCTGAAAATGAGGTTTCTCTTCACTATTCATATGGCATCTAGAATGCTGTCTCTATTGCAATAGCGCTGAGGGTTGACAGACAGTAAGAGCATCCAAAGGAACTATGCAATTAACTTTAAGGGCTGTTTATTCTCTGAGTTTCAAGAAAAAGGTTTCCACATAAAGTCCTTAGCGTTTTTGTAAAACATATAAAAGAACTGGCCCCAAAGGCATCATCTGGATCCATACAACCCCCTTACTTAAAATATCAGCAGATGAAGCAAAGTAAATAGTTACAGCCCTTTTAGGTATATTGATTCCCCTAGTGTTTGGTCAGGTTAGCAAATAGTGGTTTTGTTAGAGGAAGCTGTGCATTTCCATGTTCTAGCCTCTTTCATCCACAAGTACACCACCAACACCAGTTACAGTCCTTCCAGACATGCCCTACCCACTGTGTGTTTACCAGCTGGCCCAGCAGTTCAGCTGCTCCTTCTCTTTTAACCAATTTGGATTTTGTTTCTTTCAGGCTTCTCCCTTGAATTTTTGCAGCTGGCATTTCTTTCTTCCTCTTTAACAAGGGGCTGTCAGGTGGTGTGCAACAGATCCACCAGCAGCCTCTGTCATCTGACTGTGACCTACAACAGCTGACTAAGACATCTGTGTACCTGGGCCTTGTCCCTCTGCCACTCTAGGGAGCTGCTGTCCAGATGCCAGGCCCCTTTTGAACTTCTAAACCACGCCAAAGCCAATGAGTCTTCCTACAAACTGCTCTTGGCTCTACACCAGATACCATGATACATACTCTGAGGTTGAAAAGTCTCAGGAAGGAGCCTTCATGCCCCCTTCTACTAATGGAAAAAATGAAAAAGGGGAAGATGACGATTGACTTTTAAGAATCCAATCTGACCTTCCACAGCAAAAATAAAACTTCACATGCAGTAAATACCCTGGCACTAGTGTGCATTTTACAGGTAAAAGAATGATTGACTAAAAAGTTTCCAAGTTATTTGTCAGATCAATCACTGCAAGATGCAACAACAGGGTTTTACTGACATTTTCATATTACAAACTATTTTTGTTATATTTCCCCATGTATTCCAACAGCTGTGCTAGCAATGCCCTTGGTAATAGACTTCAGATTCTCCAATTTCTTTGTATCTGCTATATTTAGATTTGTTGCTCAAATCTCTTGATCTGACTATTGGCGTGATTTGTCAATTGTTGGCAGCATATTATTATAACTAATCAGCATCTTACAATTAGAGACAATGGCATCTGAACAGAATTAGTTGACTGGAATCTTTTTTTGAGCCAGTCAGCAGTAGCCATTAGAAAAAAAGCTTTACCATTTCTAATTTTGTGTTATTGATCCAAAAATGCTAGAGATAAAACACTGCTGGAAAACTTCCTGGAGATTATGTCAATACATGCTGAGTATTAATATAGTCATTTTTAAGAAGCCAGACACAATGATTCATCCCTTTTAACATGTGCCTGGACTTTGGAATTACCTGTTATGGTTTACATGTCATTATTTACACTAACTGAAAAGTTTATATTTCTCCCAAAAAATTAGTTCTAAGGTTTAACAGGAAAATTCATCCTGGCCTGAGCAACAGTTCTCTGTGTAGCTTCTTTAAGTGTCCAGATCTACTTGACTTTGTAACCACGCAGGCAACTGCAATTATGAACTCTGAGATCTGCATTTTTTTCAAGTTCCTCTATGTTGCAATTTGTTCTTGATATAGCTTCTCAACAGAGATCACTCAAAGCAGTCTTGAGCATGGCTGCCTTGGGCGCCTGTGCCCGACACAGCCTGTGAGGAGATTAAAGTGACGTATTACACCCGTGGAAGCTGTGGCATTTGGGATGGGGCAGCAGCCTTCAGCTTTGGTCACACTGAACTCAGGTTAGCTGGGAGCCCTGCCTTCCTCGTTGGCTGCTGAGTGACATTTTGCCTCCAAGGGCCAACCTTTCAGCTTCCAGCGTGGTTTATGGGCAGGTTTCACCTATAATGTGGCAAAACAAAATATTACCTGGTACACCAAAAAGGTTGCTAACTCGAGGTAGAAGCTATTTTAAGAGGCTTTTATGTCACTATAATTTTCCCTCATTTCCATTTCTACCAGTGAATAATTTTTAGCTCAATGAAAAGAAAAATATATCACCCTGCTATCTTTCCAAAATGAGATTACTTAAATAGGAATTAAACCAGTACCTCTATGAAAAAAATCTTTGCTTGCAAGCCCAGCATACCAAACAGTACCTTCAGAGTGCCAGTGAAGTTTAATTGATGGCATCACCTTTCCCAACAAGGCAGAAAACCTTCAAAAAACCATAGGAAGTCTGAAATATCCCATCTTTCAACAGTTCACATTTGACAGTGTTGATTATTAATGCCCTCCTTTTAACTCTGACTCATATAGCAGAAATTGCTTGTAGCCAGCTTACACAGTATTAACTTCATCTACAAGTGTTCCTGGCACTCTCTGATACCATGACAAACCAGGGCTATCCACAGTCTCCACATCAACGTGGGTTGTCAGTCTGCAGATCAGCCTCCCCAGACCACATGAGTTTTAAATGCCTGCAATGGTCAGTCACACTCAAATGACAGCACTGAAGCAACAAGAACATGAAGCCTGTTGCTTTTTCTTTCCCTCCCCCCTTCAAACTATATCATTTAAGCTCTTTTTTTTTTCCCTCTAGTCTTTGATGATGCTCCAGATCTTAGCGGAAGAGTAATGAAAAAAAGGTACAACCCAATCCTTGACCTACCTTGCTGCAAAGCACAGGAGTACAGAGCACTCCACACTACTCATCAAGACATCTTCCTGGGGGTTTCACACAGCAATATCACTTCTGTAAGAGGCTGAACAACTTCCTATTTTGGGAGACTCACTGTCCTCAGAGACTTACCTATACATTATGGAAAGTTTATCCCTCCTTCCCCTCATGTTGACTTAGGAAAAGGAAACAGAGTGGACGTGGTTGATGTGCAGAGAAAATATATCACATTAGTCTTAACAAATGGCGGGTTCTGGAAAAGGCATTTGGGCTGTTAAGATAGTGTTTAAATGAAGAAAGAAAAATAAGTCCAGAAAGGCAGTAGGTGGACCTATATCAAGTCATAAACAAGCAGAAAACTGGAAAGCAGGTTCAGCGTTTAGACCAAAAATTGTTGTAACCACCTCACAGTAATAAAGCACCAGAGAGCAGGATTCACGACAGCAGCATCAATTTTACACTGAAAAGCTTTCCTGTCACTCAGTTACTACCAGCACCAGCCAAACCTCAAGCCATGATTGCAAGTGTGATATCAGGGTGAGTTTTTCATGTGTCAGGCTTGATCTTTGATAGATATTCCTTTCCCAACATTTCCATGTAACCATCGTGACCACTTTATGAGAATACTGATGCACATGAATTTAGTAGTGCCTCACTCTTTTGCAGGATCCAACACTTGTAAAATTGCTATTTCCATTCTGAGCGCAAGTCTATCGCTCTTCCACACCACATTTTTCACTTGCTTTACTCATTGGTTCCAAATCTAAGAGGCCGAAGGGAGCGCGAGGGAGGGAGACCACTTCCTCCAAAACACCCTCTTTCCAAGGAAGAGCAAGCTGCTTGGATATGGATAGTCTGAGCAGTTGCTCAGACTAAACAAAGGCAGCTTCCTTGAATGCATGACAGCACAGGATTTCAAATGGGCAAGTCAGTGCTAGAAGTGAATAAAGATTTCAGTAGGAGACATGACAAATGTGCCATTCAGCTAAGATTTATTTTATTATGAAAGAGAAAGTCTCACTGGAGATTATGGGAAAACTTTTTGGAGGACAGCTATGCTAGCAGCCAATGATTTGTGCAAGGACTGCATTGGTTAACTTACATTTCAGTGCTGTTGACAAAAAGCAGATGTTTACATGCACAGCTGCATGTTCTAAAATTCTGCACCATTGCCATGAGCACCATCCATGGGGTCCACCGTGTCCTGCGCAACAGCAATCGCATACTGGGTTCCCTTGAGTTCAGTGGAGATCATTCTGCTAAGCTTTGGGAGAGATAATAACTGTTACAGATTCAAGCCTAACAAATCAAGTTAATAGATTTGCTTCCTTGGTAGGGAAGGATATTCTAAATCAAACTCATACAGGTAGCAGGCTTATGTTCAAACCTAACATCTATGCAGCAGAATACATCATCTGGTGACACTATTGCCCTCTAAAGAGCTTTTCTGCAATTTCCAGTGAGCTTTTAACGCCTCCTTTCTGGGGAATAAATAGCAACCACCGACACATACTTAGCTTTTCTGCCACTGACCCCTCCTGAGGAAATGCACCAAAACCTCTGAAAGGGAACTGCCCATGGAAACTTGCTTTTTCTCCCCATTTCGTAGTCTTGTTTCCACCTGTCTGTGTATTGTGCAGTTTTTTTCTGATGGCACTTAGTACAAAGCCTTGTGTTTCCTGGCTAGACTCTCCTCTTGGGTACAGCAACACAAATCCAAACAAACTATTATATCAATGAAGTGTTCACTTTGAGAAGTGGATCCACTTTTAGCCCTCTAATGAATCACCAAAGCATGGAGTATTTTCAAATTCTAGCAGAGATAGAGATTAATTTCTGAAAGCTTAACTAGATTAACTCTGTGGACATTTATTGCTCAAGCCCAAACTCCATCTCTTTCTTTCAGTAGTTACTGGTCTCCTTAGCAGAAAAATTTCAAGGGCCAGTCATTCCAGTGAGGGGTAATTAATTTGTGTCTGGTCTTTGTCAAGGAGCAGCAATGAAGTCTCTGCATTTATCCTATTGAAACAATTCTACTAAGCTTATATTTTAATTTTCAGGTGAATACAAGACATTAAGTTTCAATGGTTAGAGACTTCAGACTGAATATGCCCAATTCAGCCAAACAGGAGGCTACCGCCACATGGGTTGTCTGTCTCCCCCACTATACCCATTCCTACTTAAATACTCCCACTATTTCCCATTGACTGGATTGAGCAACCAGATGGCTGCAGTGCAAATCTGTGATCCAGCCAAAAAATTACACCCCCCAAAAGTAAGCACAATTAGCTTGGAGTTGACTCATCTCTCAGCGTCCTGACAGCAAGATAAGATGAACCTTTGGATTTGATGCATGGTGGAAGCAAGTAGCTGGGAGACTGGTACAGCCTCTTTCAAAAATCAGCTGCTAGACAGTTAAAACTGGTTTCATATTGTGCTAAGTCACCAAATTGAGAGGAAGGGGAAGAGGCTTACAGCTGCGTGTGGCAAAGAACTGAGGTCTGGCTGTAGGTTTAGTAAAACTATAACCTGATGAAGAAGTTTGCTTGGTTTTTTTTTGCTAGGACAGTGAAAGTGGTAGGGAGGAGGTAGAGCCCGAGGATGAAAATGTATGATGAGCTGGGTACCTACAGGGAGAGATGAACCTGTTAGCTTTAATTTTGGTTTAAGCTGCTTACATGAAGTAAAAACATTGGAGAATATACTTAAGTCCTGAGTATTCTCATGGAGTTGATCATAATTGCATTTCACATATAAGAAATTCCATATGAGAAAAAAGAGCATTTAAAAAAAATGATAAAATAGAAATTTCTCTATTCCACAGTCAAACGAGATGAGGGCATATTGTCATAAATATGCAGAATTTGGAAACTTGATAGATGTATTAATGGGTGAGCATCAGAACTCAGAAATCCCCACTTCATCACAAAGACCTCAGTGCTTCAGGTTCAAACTTATTCACACACCACCTGAGTATCTTTCTCCTCTCTAGTGAAGAAGCTTTTTTTTGCTTTTCATGAAAAGGGCTGAGAAAGAGTCAATTATACTTGAACTAAAGTTGTTACTTGACTATGAAAATTACGCCAAGAACCAAAATAAATCATCTGTTAAAAGGTAGGGAAGAATGTTCCTGTGAAGAATTTCTTTCTGCTAATACAAACTAGCCCAGGACTGTCTTCAGGTTTTCCAACCTGCTGGTCTAAATCTACTCTGTGCAGAGAACAGTCTTTTAAGAACATTTATGATACCAAGCCAGATCTAAAGCATACTTACTGGAGAACTTCCAGTTGCCGTGGAAGATTTTTGTGAGCCTGCTAGCTGCCTGGACTGCTCCAAGACATGTATGACACAGGATAGGAGAGGGAAGGTCTCCAGGAGATCTCTCTGGTGTGCTGTGAGATGGTGATGAACTTGTTTTAACCTCAGGAAGTCACAGTAGTACAAACCTCTCAGTCTTGTTGGGCATGACAACAGCAGGGTGTCGTGGATGAAATATTTGACATGGTTATGATTTAGCAGCAATTCAAGATTTATTAATGGTTTGAGATAGATCAAAAGGTTGAATTTTAGCAACACTTAATCATTAACCAGTTTAAGGACTAACAAGGTGATTAGAACATGTTATAACTAAAACAGCAACTTAATTACAGATTCAAAAATTACAAGATTCACACTAACTTACTACAGGGTATCCTAAATCAAAGTATATGTATGCGCATTTGTATAAATGCAAAACATACACACACGCCCCATTCAAGGAGTTGCACACCTAGCCCCACCAAGTCTTTAACTGCTAGGATCAAAGTCTCGTCACAGTGGGTGGCTCCAGTGAGCTCATGGGTGTCCCTTTTGACTCCACACACAGAGACAGCAATATTTGGATCCAGTGAAATATATGGACACCCACACTCGTGAAGGCAAATGTGCATATTCAAACACATAGATAGGTAGAGAGGTGGATGAGAGAGGCTAGCCTATAGTTAAAATCTCCTTCTGCTCAAGTTTAGAGTAAATACTCACAATGCATCTGCGTTCCTCAATGGATGATAATAGAGCCTTGAGAAGTTTGACTTTTCCCTGGCCCTTCAACATGTCTGAAGGGCATCCCAGCTCAGGGGAGGTGCTGGTTACAGCCCACTGTGAGCCAGGAGAGCTCAAAGGTTTTCACTTCAGGTCACTATTTAGAGGGTTTGAGATAATTGACTTTTGTCAGATACTTTTCCATTCCAGCCCAACTCGGACAATGAAATATTCTGGTACTTTCCACCAGTTGTGCAAGCCCAGAACTTGCCTGATTTTGAACTTCTGGTATCACCCCTTTTGGGCCATGATCCAGGTACGGGTGTACTAGGCTGTCCAGGGGGTGATTGTCATTACTGTTTCCAAGCGATAACAGATGTGTGAGCCAGGTGTTATGGCTTACCCTTAACACAATCTGGTCCATTGCCTTTTGCAATTCATACCTGACTTATGTTACGTTGCTACGTGGCCCAGGTGAGGAGAAATTGTGCCAAGTACCAAGTAGCCCAGGAGCAGGGTGAGGTTGCACCACCACACAGGGACTGCAACCTCCCTTTGTTAGCGTATTGTGATGTGGTGCTGTATGAATTTTGGGTCAAGGTTGTGCTCAGCATTTCTATTGCTGTTCTCTATAAGGAGCTCACCTAGGGCAGCCAGTTCTAAGCTTTGTATCCAAGAGAGCTATTCTGGCAGCACAAAGGCTATATTCACCTCTAGGTACATGTTTTCCCACACCCCCTTAGTTGGAACTCCAATTTATTTATTTCATGGTCAATAGAAACACTTGACCCTACCAATTCAGTTTAGCACAAGTGCAACTTTAGTTTCCTCATTTCCCTGTATATATTAATTTTCATTTCTACACTAATTTGACTTTTCACTGTCCCTTGACCACAAGCAGCAGCCTCTTGCAGATTTCTTGTGCTGTTATTTAATCATCTGCATTCAAGTGTTGTCTGTGACCAAAATACGCATAAAGTGTTTCAATGACTCCAGTAGTTTTTTACTCGATCCCAAGCATCACCCTTCTCAGTGTTGTATACTCTAATATTCGAGCTTATGGCTATAGAAGATAAGGACCAGGAATCCTGTGTAAATTAACTCCCTTCGGCAGGGCTCCCTTTGGCATTGCTGCAACAACTGGGCAAAGTAACCAGACAACTTTGAGAAAGAGGCATCTGCTTTTCTTTTTTTCCAATGTCAATGCAATTTACTAGAAGATGACTTACAAATAGGAAGGTCTGCTGCTCTGCAAATGCCAGCTCTCCTCAAACACCCCCTTGGGCTCTACTTCACAACAAATCCACCAGTTTTTCAAGCACTGGTATGATTAACCATCTTGACAAAGCACCATTTGGCTCACCAGTTCAAACTGCTGGCTAATCCAGCACAGTAACTTCATTGCAACAACAGCCAGGTCTTCCCACTGCAGATACTGGCAGAAGCACTATGTGTTTGCCTCCTGAATTCAGTCAGTGCACACAGTCATGGGCTCACAACGGCAGCCTAGCAGTGTCCACACACTGCAGACTTGCCCTCCCTGTTGAATGTACTTTCCAAAAGCCAAGAGTCTAATCAAGGCACAGGCTAGAGATGTTAGTCAGGAGAACACCCTTATCCCCAGGACCCAAGTTGTGCCCACAGCACCCTTCCCCATATGCTCATGGTAAACACCACCCCACTGCACCCAGCTTTTCTTCCTCACCCAACCTACTGTACCCCTCCTTGCCCAGCTGGGAAGCCTCCCCCCACTTGCAGAAAGCGGGTAGGAAACACAGCCAAGCCCCCTCATTAGCACTCTGCTTTCCTCCTTAGAGCCAGAGAGCTGAAGCAGATCAGCACTGCTTGTAACAGCACACGCAGCTGGAGACCAGACAGATCTCATTAGGCAAGAGCAAATCTGCCTTTAGAATTCAAAGTGAAGCTCAAATACTGAAGCAGCTGCAGAAATGCATGTTTGGCCAGTCTGGGTAAATTCTCAACTTATCCAGCACTTGGAAGAGCCTTACAAGATTCCTGCTCAGCATGCCATGGCAGTGTGAAAGATTTCTTGCAGACCTTCCAATTAGTTGGAGTTTTCTTTATTATTCAGTAATGGATCTAGATACTTGTTTTCCAGATTTTTACACGCTGATGATCTAGGCTCTGCTGTAACTGCAGGTTGACATTTCTTATTGGGGTGCAGGAGTAGAGATGCAGGGGATATAACCAGGCCTGGACAAGCACGACATGTGCCACTTTAGATTTATATCCAGAAAGGACACGTACCTACATCCTTCTAAAACATCCCAGGTCTTTATTTCAAAGGCATTTCCGAACATCAGGTCAGAAATGCTCTCTGCCCTTTTCTGCACTGACTGATGAGCTTATACATTCTGAGTGGCACAGAGTACACCAAAAGGGCACCCCAGCTGCCTTCTGACATACTAGCCATACACTGTTTGTGGCATCTCCCCTTTTCCTCTTCCCTTGGCCATTGAAGAGCAAAGCAGCCTGCCTCCTATGCCTAGTTGCTTTCCTTAACAACTAAAAATTCCTTTTCAAATTGCAAACAACCTGATCTTTTACTTTTTTTTTCAGCCTTTGTAGATTTTTGCTGTGCCCTTGATATGAGACTCAGTGTCTTCATGCTAACATAATTCAAAATTGTTAGAACTCACACTTTATATAGAGTTCCCCAAACTAATTTAACTTCTTTATGCATTTTGTGAACTAGCTATTTTTCATCACTTTTAGTAAAGTAGCACTTTATTTAAATATATTACATACTACTCCTTAATAATGCTCTTCAGCAAGCAGCTTAAGACAGGACTAAGGGTTTTCCTAACCAAAACTGAATAGGGTGAACAAGAAAAAAAAAAAAAAGAGGGAGAACAGTTGCATACAAATTCCATGGCAATGAACAAGTTCCTTTCATCAGAGTACCATGTTTAGACCAATAATAAAATGGCAGACAAAGAAAACTTTTATGTATCTTCAGCTTACAAGTTTGTGACCCAAGCAGGTGCATGTTTCTGGGCATAAAAGGATCTTTTATCCACTTTCCTATGCCCACATCTGTACAAAAGAAGGCAGAAATCAGATACATCTGTTCACTCATGACTAACTGAGCATCCACATCCTTGGTTACGCATCCATCACTGCCTAAACTTTGACATGTCACAGTTGATCAGCCAGCACTACGTTATATTGAAGGAAATAACGGCTTCCCTGAAAATGGCTATTTTAATTTAATGGTAACTGTCTTATATCCCAGGGGTATTATCACTACTGCAGTCAGATTTCTACAATTAATTAGTCCATCGTCTGCCCTTGATGATTATGTGGCACTTCTCCATGGCAACATTGATTTGTGGAGTTTAGTTTCAGAAAGAGAAGAAACCCACAAACCTTCAGATTTCAACATATCTGGCAACACCACCAGCGAGAGCGCTCAGGCTGCAAATCCTATGAGACAGCGGCTGTTTGTCCTAACTTCTGCTGTGCTTCAGTGATTGGCAGGTTTAGCATTGACCAGTGCTTAGCTGGCCCTCTGCTATGGGACTTGCAGCTGATTAGTCACATGTTGACTCATTATTTCAGTCATGCTAGAAAACCAGCCAAAAATAACGGCATGGGCTTTACAACTTTTCAGGTTCCATCCGCGTCTAAGCAGATCTGGGCTACTGGGGAGGTGCCATTTATTTCTCATCATATTACAGCAGGATTTGTTTTAAACTTTCCCCACTGCCTGGCTTGATCGTACCTCTGACACCTACTACTTTGTAGTAATAATAGTAAGTAGCACCTAAGCTTTAGACCATTTTCTGTGTTGGAAGATCTTAAGACATACTGCACATTCAGTGAAGCATAGCCAAGTCATCTAATAACTTGCCCAGTAGTGAAACATTGACACCTCGGAGTTGCAGAGCGATACATGCTTGGCAGCAGACAAAGCTGCCACAAAGGACTAAATTGACATAGCAAAATCAAGACAGATTACCATGCCGATACCTGGGCTGGAAAGAGTTACTGATGTGGAAAAAATTGTAAGTTGCCACTATTATCTCATTCTTCAATCAGTCTGGGACCTATTGCTATTTTGTAAGATAACACAAAACCTCTGGAGAATTAATAAATAAAGTGAGAATACCTACTAGGGAGTCAGAAAAGCCAACCCCAAATCTTTATCTTCAAATAATTTTTGCCTCTATTGTACAAGGGTGTTTCAACATGGAGATTAGTAATGCCTACTCGGCCTGTTCTGGTCTGGCTCTCAACATCCCTTGTCTGAAGTTTTTATGCTTTGAAAAATCAACTGGAGCACAGACAGAAACCTTGCTTTCTGCCCACCAGATAGCTTAACAAGGATGGTGGATTCTCTCTCCCATCTAGCAAATACCTCGTTATTTCTATAAAACAACACACGTCCACCAGGAGAAACCTTCCAGTTTCAGAGTGGTCCCTGGCCTTGTGGCTCCTCTCCTGCCCCTATGAGGGAAAGCCAGAGAAACCCTACAGACCTTTGCAGCGCAGGTTAACCCCTGGCTCTTCTCTTAATCTACTGTGCAAAATGCTGGGGACAAAGTGCATTTGGTCCCCCTGCGCCCTACTGACAGCAGAGCTGTCTAAATGAGTTAGAGTAAAGCAATAGGGTTTCAGTTTCTGCTGCATGCTGGTGAAGTCTCATCCAAAGATACCATTGCTGTTACAACTACCAGCTTCCCATCCCTGTTGTTGGTGAATACAAAAGTATCTCATTCAGATGCAAAACTCATCAGGCTTTAAGAGCAGCACAAATTATTAACTAACCCCGAGACAGCAGGTCCCTTGCACCAGCCACAGAAGAATGTCAGGTGGGAGCAAACAGGCAATTACAGTTCCAACAACAACGCCCGACTGACTTCAGGAGCTGTGTTCAGCCAGCAGCTCACCAGCCAGCCACACCAGCAGCGCCTGGAGAGTTCACGTACTAATTGGTAGGATTTCAAGTGCACTAGAAGTCTGCTCTACAGGACTTCCTGGCCACTCTGGTAGAATTAATTTCATCCTAATGCCTCAACATTCATATTATGTATCCTCCTCTGACAAAAATAGCATTTCAAATAATTAAAGCCAGGTTAATTACTCTGCCAGCCACTGGGAACACTTACAATGCCACCACATGTGGCAAAGGAACTCCATGCAGATAAGGAACTCCATGCTGTTTCCCTTGTGTCTGGATGGGGAAAAAAACCCTCTCTTCTACATTTTAATAAATAATGCTACTGAAACATGGGTGTTATGTGTGAGATTTGATGGAGTATTTGGTATGAGATTTGAAAGCTTAAATAACAAGTGTTCACAAGGGAGCAGGACACAGGAAGGCTCAGGAGTTATTTGCCTCTTAGATGGCAACATCTAACAGTTTGGCATTACCACAGAGTGCTCAACTTCAACCCAGCCCGGTGAAGGGCAAGGGAGAAATACAGCTACTGTGCACTGTACAGTACTACTGTACACTAAAGCCACAACAACCATGACACCAGAAAGGAAAAATGCAAAGAAAAATTCAAACTCAAGACAATTCACCTTAAAAGTAAATAGTATGGATTTATCAAATATACCTGCAAGCTGGAAATCAGGATGACCCTAGACAGCACAGCTGGTAGGTGTTTAAATAGTCTTTCACAAAACAACAGCTTTACAGATGAAGCAATATCAGTCTGTGAAGGTGCATGTAAGAGCAACTAGGTGTGAGGGTGGGGAAGCTCGCTTTCACAGCCTGAGATACCCTTCTAGTCTTACATTTAAGTTCTGAAGTGCTCCATATGTCCCAGCACTTTTCACTGGGACATTTTTCACATACCCACCTCTTCCAGTCACAAAAGTCTCAGAGCTCAAGCATCTGTAAAAACAGGGAGATGTTTTGCCTTCTAGGCTTTTGATCTACCCATCATCTAAAAAGAAAAGATGAAAGTAGTTCAGCACTTTGGGAAGCATGACCACTATTTACTAAGGTTTTCTACAGATAAAGTATCTGGGACTACACAAAAAAAAAATCAGAGTTGCAGTAAGCACTTTGTAAGACTTGAGAGATATATAGTGTAAGATCTGTTAAATCTAAAGTAACAAGTAGCCTGTGTTCTCTCTGATTTCATGCCCAGCTTGGCTAGTTCAGCAGACATGCTTTAATTTGCTGCTGTCAAATCAGACAGCATTTTTCCCCAGGTTCATAAATGCTATGTAAGTGAGTTTCAACAGAAGTCTGCTTGGACATTAGGATGTTTAACTAGCAATATAAAACTAATCTTTGTCCCCCTTTCACTGTTCATCACATTATTTACAAGCTTGTTTGCACTGTCAGTTTAAGGTAGCCTCAGTAAAGTCTGGGAAGAGCCAGCTTCCACTGCCAGCATTACAAATGGGATGAAAGTGACTGAGTCACTAACCCTAAGTAGCAAACAGCACTTTTAAACTTTCTCTTTTCTTGCTGGTCAAGACAGCTGAGGATCAAATCTTGCAGTTTCTGAAAATGCAGAGTGGATCAATAGCTAAGAAAAGAATGAAAAGCACAGTTTAAAATTATACAGTTCTGAAATGGACCATGTCTCCCCTTTGACTTAATTATTTCTGAAGCCAGATAATTTACTATTTCTTACCAAACTCACCATGCTGCTGTCTGGGTTTTTTTTTCAGGGAGTGGGGTAAGGATATGCGTGTATGTAGCACACGTTTTTTTTTTAAGCTAGACTTGGCACACATAAAGAGGTACATCAGTCTTTATTCTGACAAATAGCAAGCCATGTCCTCTTTCACCCATAACCCTTGACCCTCAATGTGACTTCCTTTTCCATAAGCCCTGAATGGGGGGGGGGGGGGTGCTCCAGCAACTCTAAGAGCAAAATCCACCTGCGTCTCAACCTAAACCAGATAACATTCAAATTGTGCCAACAGGGAAGGATGCTTGCAGAATAGCAGATGGAGTTCACTGTGTCAGGCTGCTTTGCCTTTCAAATAGCTCCCCTGTCCAGATCTGAACACGAAAATAATAATGCAGATTCCGGTATAGCAGTGTGAAATATCATTTTATTGTACAAAGAGTTTCATATGCCTACCAAGTTAGGGACGGCTTCCTGAAAATTGGGAAAAGTTGCATGAAAAGTCTTAGTTACAAGTTAATTACCCAATAAAAACTTGAGATAAAGGCAAAAGACCAGAGCCATAAATCAATTATCTTTACTAAACATTATGCTGTTATGAAGCCACGTCACAATAAGCCACCCTACGTGATGACTCGCTCAAGTGATTCTGTCCTTACAACAGAATTTATGAAGAAACTGGAGCAATAAAGTGTGACTGCATCATTGCTCCTTTTTCTACCCGCAAATAATTACTTGTTTGGGTTTCATTTTTTAAAATAAAATATTTTAGCTGGAGCAGGTCTCTGGAGATGATTAAGTAGTATTAAAGGCACAATTAAGAGACTGAGCTCATCTTAAGCTGCACCTACCACAACTCTCTGGTTTGCAGATAACCTTTGATTCATCACCATGGCAGCAAAGAGTGAACCACGACCCTGCAGCGTGACAATAATTAAACCACAAATTCACAGTGTAACCAAACACACAAAGCCAATCTTCACCTTATAAGAAAGTCAAATTGTTTATCAAGGTCAAAGTTTAGCAACTACTACCCATCATAACCTTATCTGCAGTACAGATACATACTAAACAAAGTACATCCTGGGATTCAATCCCCCAGTCGCAAAAGTTTAACTTGATCTATATGTTTAAGAAACATAGGAATTGAGAAAGCAGAGAGGTATCTGGGGGGGCCCCGTGAATAACAACTTGGACATGAGTCAGCAGCGTGGCCTTACAGCAATGAAGGCCAACTGCCTACTGGGCTGTATTAGTAAGAGTGTAGTCAGCAGGTCAAGGGATGTTATTATTTCCCCCTCTCTGGATTTGTGAAGCCCCATGTGGAGTACTCTGTCTAGTCTTGGCCCTCCCAACAAAAGATGGTAGTTGCCAAGCCTCTTGCAGTGACTAGGGCTGACAAAAAATTACAGACTGCCAAAATGAAGTATACAGTTAAAGCAGGACACTTTTTTTTTCCAGAAAACCTTCTCCCCATCTGTAAATTCAGTTCATCAGTTCAGTCTCCAGAAGCTATTACGGCACCATATGTAATTCTGAGAGGCACATCCTATCAATTTTTTCCTATGCCCAACCAAGATGATCTTCATTCTTTTTTAAGCAATTCGTTAAGTATTCAGGGCATTTTTAGCCACTTGGGACAGCAGGCAACAGCAAAAGAAGTAGTCCTTTAATTACATTCACCCCCCATATGGTTAGCTTCAAAGACAGGAGAGTAGATTCAGGCCTGACAGATAGCCCATCTCAGTGTTTAACAGGTAGTTGTGGGATGAACAATATGCATGCAGTATGTCATACTAAGCAAAACCAACCTGTTATCCTATCAACTTCATAAAGACACACTTATTGGGCTGTCTCACCACTACTACACCCGTGACAGACTACACCACACAGATGAGCACCTTTCAATGCACGGAGTCTGTTGCAACACCATTTCCAGCTGCTCAAGGTGTCCCATCCTGATGGAAAAGGCTCATTTTCTTTCCTCTGTTCTCCCTTGCATCCTAAGATGCACTCACACAAACAAATGGAGAGAAGCAGCGTTATCAACAAACTCATAACTACAGAGAGATCTGTTCTCTGGCTAGATTATTAAATTTCATTCATATTAGCAACAACCCACTGAAACAAATTCAGAAAAATTTCAGACTTATTAGGAAATATCACACCTGAATACATTTCTGAGACACAGCTATTAAAGGCAAAACTTGAGTGAGGGAGGATACTGTTGAAGAACACAAATTTGAAGCAGTACAGAAATAAAACTGAAACTTATTTCCCCTCCAGGACACACTTTTCCCTTGTAAACTGGTATGCAGAATTTGCACAAGACCCTGACATGCAACTTGTAGTGACAAGATGAGGGGTAATAGTTTTAAATTGAAAGAGGGGAGATTTAGATTAGATACTAGGAAGAAATTCTTGATTGTGAGGGTGGTGAGGCACTGGAACAGGTTGCCCAGAGAAGTTGTGGATGTCCCATCCCTGGAAGTGTTCAAGGCCAGGCTAGATGGGGCTTTGAGCAACCTGGTCTAGCGGGAGGTGTCCCTGCCCAGGGCAGGGGGTTTGGAACTACATGAGCTTTTTAAGGTCCCTCCCAACTCTAACCATTCTATCATTCTAATTAAGCTTCACTTCACATTAAAACTGTGCATCTTCAAATTTCAGAAAGGCTAAAAGGAAGCCTAAGTTCTCTTGAAAAAGTTTAACATCAGCTCAAATTAGAATTTCATCTGTGTTTTTTCAAAGGATTGCAATTTGGGAAACAAAAGGGTGTTTCAGTTTGGTCTACGAAACTTCAGAGTACATGCAGTCTTCTAACAGGAAAAAGTAGGGGAAAGCTACACTCAAAGAGACAAAATTTACTTGAAAGGGTGTAGCAGCATTGCTTTATGATGGTCACATCATTTTATATTCCTCTATATCTTATAACTGACCACACAAATGGAAAACTACCCACTAGTTATGCCAGGCAATCGCAAAGCTAATGAGGGTAGCAGTATTGACCACATACCTGGCAGTAACTGTCAGCTTTATTTTGTGACTACCTGTACAGGCCTACAGGGAAAGGCACCATAACTTTGTCCTGATATTTATTGTTTTCATTGAAGATGAATAAAACATTATAGGTATTAACAGCAATTAGACCCATGTATTCACTTAAATTTTGTCAACAAAAAGCATTTCAATAACAGAAAAGCAATTCAGAGGGAACCACACACAAAAAAAACCCTACCTTTGATGCTTTTTGTCTAAACAATAGACTTATGTTTGGGGACTAGCTAGGGGAAATCCAAACAGCAGGGCAAACAGGTCACCTGTATTACTGCACCAATTACTCAGAGTTAAATAAATTTTACACTTAGGTTGAATTCCATCTTTTACCCCTTGACCAGTTGACTTCCGATGGTGACTTTCTGGAATTCCAGCCTTACAGAAGAGCTGGCCTTGCTGGTCTGTCAGTCTGTATATACATTCAGAACTTTTCCTTCATCTGCATTTACAACACAAGTGTGTGCTTATGCTGGTAGTAGAGTCCAACATGCATGAAAAAAATCTGAGGGGCTATATTATCCTGTTACTTTATTTATAGGAACATTTAGTATTGAAGACAGCTATTTGACAGCTTTCAAAGGATTCAAGAACATCCCTAAGGAAGACAGTCAGATTATATTTTAATTATTTCATGATACTAATCAGGGTGAGACACAAGCTCCAATAGAATCAAAGCTATCCCGAGATAGAGTGAGTGCTATCTAGGTGCACAGTAGTCCTCAATAATCACTATTCTCTTTAGCCTCACTTATTTAGTGATCCAGTAAACACAATGGAACTTCAGTGACAGGCTTTAAAATGGGCTTTTGACACTTGTGTGGAAGCACATACCAGCTTCCTACGTGGTCAGTTTTGGGGTTTTTTATCTTCTTTTTTCTTTCTTTCTTTTCTTCAGAAATTATCAGGTATGCCAATAAGTCTAAATCAACTGTCATTCCAAACAAATATGCTTGTTAAATGCAGAGACATATGGAAAATACAAAGCTCAGTAAAAAGACTTCAGACTCAAAGTCGCAAAGGGGAAGGGTCATTAAAAAGCCCTAAATAGAGGGGTCTTCTTTAGGACTTGTTATTTAAGTCAGTCAAGCATGGACAACAATGTTTGATCTTTCAAAATGAAATTCCCATCTCCAAGGACAGAAAACAATGCTTAGTTAAGAGCAGCAAGCCTATCCTTCCTTCCTTCCTAAGAGGAAGCATTAAAGAAGATTCAGTGGAAATATTAAAAATATTTAGATTTCCTAGAGCATCCCAAAATTCCAGTTAGAAAAGCAAACAAATATTTTGTGCTGGAACGTGCTATTATTGATACAATTTAACTTGCAAGAAATGCAAAGATGGAGTTTGTGACAGGGAACAGACGGTTTCCTGACCTACATCAACCAACAGGCACAAATGGGCAGAGAATATTGTCATATGCAAATTCTATGTAGGAAGCTTAGAAGAATTTTCTTTCACTTATTCCCCTGCATCTTTTTAGAAAGATTTATTACTGTGTGGCATCAGTGGATGCTACGAAATATTTTTATTTGCATTAGTGGCAACTTGGCCAACTGGAGTTTGGGTGACTTCAAGGTATATAATTTTAAAAGAGTGTCCTCCGGCTTATTGCAAAGTTTGGCATATCTGTATCTGGGCTCATAATGGTAAGCGCCCAGCTTCCCAGACTCTCGTCCAAAATATCTAGAGAGTTACACAGTGAACACCCATTTAAATTTCATTAAGTACAGCACTTAATGTGGTCATTTCAGATTCAAGTTTACTTGCATATCACCTAGGTGGATTTTTTTTTTTTCCCTCTTTACTGAAAGTCTTCTCAGGAACGAGAAGACATGAATTACATGCATTCAAATTAAGATGCTATCTATTAACATTATGCTGTGAACTGTAATAGAACATCAACAGCAGGAAAAAAACCACTAATACCTTTATGACTCCATGTGGTTTCATAAGGAAGCCCTTCTAATGCAAGTCAGGACTATATTGGATGGTACCGGTCTTAATGGTGCTGGACTAGTTCCAAAGAAGCTCCAGACACTTTCAGGGCATCCATTAGTCTGCTAGTACATAATCATACTCTGGTCTACCTTAGTTGCTTTAAATCAACATCTCAGAAGTGCACCAACATTGATTCCTTTAACTCTAGAACATTTATTTGCTCATAGGAAGTTACCTTTTACTCAATTAACATCAAAGGAGGAAAGAACTTTGTTAGTTGTAGGATTAGACTGGGGCAGCTTCAGTTGTTATGCTTAACAGGAGCAGTCACATCAGTAGATGAAGTCTGGTCTTGAAAGAGCCAATTTACTCAAACAACAAATCCAACTGCACTGTTTATCTATCATACTTGACAAGGAATTCAGCTTTTGTCACAAATAATACCTAAAAGTATTATTACAAAATTACTACAGCAGTTCAGAAAAGTTATGTAGAACTGTGGACTCTTTTTTTTTTCTTACAAGTACAATATACTATGACAGTAGCACGCTTAATCTTTCAATAAGCATCTGTCTCTCCCCTGAACAGTCAGCAGGCAACCGGTAGAACTGAAGCACCTTTTGTTGGTATGCTGCTGTGTTGCACATGATCTAATACAGCATGAAGCCATAAAACAGCAAGAAAAGCTTCACTTTCTGAAGTTTGTTATGAGCTGAATGGTGTAAACAAACAATGTCCCAAAATATTTTGCTGTCAACCAAGGAGCTGTTCAGGCACAGAATATCTCAAGTCATACAGAGAACTAGAAGAGACTTTTTTATAGGACAGGCAAGATGAAGTGTCTGGAAGATTGAAACTGCAAACACACCATCCCTAGAGACAGGATCTAATGCAGGAAGACCACTAGGAGAAAGATTTCAGAGATCCAAGACAGCAATAAACAAATAAAATTGAACATCGGGAAAAGGGTAAGTAAAAAAAGACAGCCGAATCCTTTAGAGCATCTCTTAACACTTTGCTTACAACCCTTACATGATACAGCCAGATTATTATTTTCACATAGATGCAAAAATGATGTTACTTCCCAGCATTTAGACTCAAGTGACATGGCACTGGATTGGAACCAGTAAGAGTAAGAACCAGATAAGAACAGTAAGGATATCTGATACACTCTTACTGGCATCATGAAAACTCAGAACCCACTAAAGTACTAGAACACGAACAAATGTGTGACGCAACAGCAAATATTTAAACTTCTTCCTCTGGCAATCAGCGTTAAAAAAGCTATTTCCTATAAATCTGTGTTAGACTACAATTATAATTTATACCAGTGGAAGAGTACATTTCAACTTGGAATATAATAAATTTGTGGCTAAACTCAAGCAAATTAAAATTACTTTTTAATATATTTAACATACCTTATGCACTCTGTGTGTAGCCCTGCATAACAAATTCAAATTCATCTCAGCCGGTGAGCAAGCTGGAATCTACTTTGTCTCCAGCTCGGTCTCAAAATAGTGAGCTAAATTCCAATTCTACAGTTTTGATTACTAGTTACACAAAGGGTAGGAAAATCACAGCTTGACTTGTAAGATAAGTAGAATTTATTTTCTGCTGGCAATTGAAGGATCTAGAATTAGATACAGCATAAAATCAACTTGAGTGAGATCACAAAACAAGACTAAGAAAAGTTGCACTGAGGGGTTGTCAGTGCAGATTAAAATGCCTAACATCTCTACTTAGGTTTCTTTGTACTGAGACACACAATCTATTTTTTGTGCATTTTTGTTGAGTGTCATTCAGCTAATGACCAAGAACAATTCCATACTTCAAGAAATAGAGACACATCAAATCTTGACTTTGTCAGAAAGGAACTCTGAGGTTTATCAGAATTTTGAACTAGTATTTTGATAGGTAGACTCCTTTACAAGTCCAGATTTTAGTTAAGGATCAAATCATAGGCCTCTATTTTCAAAGCAGCAGAAGGCTGAACAGAGCATAACCTAAAAGTTGCCTAAACTACAAAAGCCGAAGTTCTTATAGAAAGCACTCTCCAATTAGGTCCTTTCTTAGCAAAGTCACTCCTGTGCAGTAATTTTTCACTGCTCAAATATTTTCAGAAGAGACCATCTCATTGCACAGCAAAGCAGGGGGAGAAGGTTGATAGATTTTAATGCTACTGAGTTTTCTTAGCCATCTACCTCCACAGGGGAATAAAAAAAATACTGTGTTATTCTGTTGAGATTCACCCACTCTTCAGCTTTTGCTTTTTACCAGTAGTCACCACCTTATCAGTTTACCATAACTTTTACATAAAGTTTTAGCACTTCCTTAGAACATAACTACTTTTCACCTCCTTCGCAACAAGTGGACAGGTCTTTCTATAGCAAGCAGGTTCTTTAAGTTTCCCCAAGTAGTCAAAGATCTACATCACCAGTCGCATGAAACCAGGTAACATAGCTTTGAAACCTCACTAAAAACACAGGCTAGCTTGATTAATCTCAAAGTTGATGTTTTCATGACATTAGTATGATGTGTTAGAATGTTTAAGAAGCAATGAACTATTCGTTTTGCTACTGGAAATGAAAAGTGTTTCCAAAAGCCAAACTCAGTCTTCCAACACCCTAAACACCTACCACAAGTGGCTAAAGAACCCCAGGCCATTTCCCACCAGGCAACTGAGAAGCTAAGAACTACCAAGGCCATTTTAGTTGGTTTTCTTCTTTTTTTTTGCTTGGAGCTTTAGCTCTCCCAGTAATCTCTGAAGTGACTTAAGTTGCCAAAACAATTTCATCTCCTGACTACTACCTGTTACTACAGCACTCGCACACAGAGCCTTTAAACAACACAGTGGTTCAGACTGTGGCATCAAAGAAGTTACTATATTGTACTTTAAGCACTTATCTGTACAACATTACAGCATTCTGCACGCAAATTTGTATCAGAGAGAATGAAATGGCAGGAACCCTGTCAGAAAGCAGCTGAAGTTAAGAACCCTGAAGGTGAAAACCTTCCCACCACTCTTCGGAAATTATCACACCTTTTTATCAGGCTTTCCTCGAGCTGGATACCCAATACATTTTATCATTGGGTGACCTAATGACAGTAGCCCTTTAATAATCTCTTTTTAAGTGTTTCACTTTTAATTAGTACATTTTCTTAGTTTTCCTTTGTATTACATCCACAAACATTTTGGACATAGCGAAACCTCTATTTTCTATAATTAGACTAGCTTGTAGAATTTCAACATACTTTAGCAGAGGACAATTTATATTCAAAGCTAGAGAGGTGAATTACTACTCTTCCCCTCCATTCCTGTCTCCCTCAACAGTGATTCTGCGTGTTCAGTTTACAAAACTGCTGGATTTTCATAAAGTATTACATGACCCTCAAATAAAACAAGTGTTGAAAGGACATCTCATTTTAGCATCCAACACCATAGATATTCAAAAGGAAGTAGCACTGTTAGGAAAAAACCACATGGTCTGCATATACAACCAGAGAGGAAGAAACATATCACCAAGAATGTGGATGTATTTTCCATACCTTAAGTGATCTTAAATCTAAAGAACATATGAAAAGTTTCCATTTTTAATGTTTTTATTCAAATCAATATACAAATACAAACATTTCAAGATGTACAAAAATAAAAAAAGGACATTTTCTACACCTTAAAAAAGATGATCAAACTTATGTCTATATGTACACTCCTTTCTGTGGGAAATCCTAAACAGCAGACATTTTTCTGTTCTCTTCAGAGCATTCTATGCCAAATCCCCTCCCCCAAAATCCAGCCACACTTATGACTACAAGTAACATTGCAAAAAACCTAACACTCTAAGTGTCCCTGAACAGATTACACAAAACCCATTTCTCACAGTTAATAACCATGATAACTTATCTCCCTAATGACTTTAGGGCAAACTATGTGCTGATGGATAGTTTGCAATTCAAGCTTTTTGTAGTTTGTTGATATATAACAGGAGCATAGTTGGACTACATTTTTCTTTTTTAAGCTATTTTTACAAATTTCAAAAAGCAATTATAGCTTTGTTGATAGCATTCTTCCTTCCTCCCTCCTTCCCCCAAAGCTTCAACTCTTCAAACAAAAATCTGCAAATAAGAATAAAAAGCAGTAGAAGAGGTCTGAACCCAAAATAATTGGTTTTTACATCATCTGCCAACTTAATAGGAACTGAAATGATCACCTGCTAAATAGCACATTGTACTAATGAATGCAGGGGAAGCATTAACACAATAACACTGTTTTGAACCACCCTATAATGCACAACCAAGTATCTTTTGTATGAAGTTTTGCTCGGTGATACTGATCAAATTATCTCAAGCAGTATAGCTCATCTCAATGTTCTGTCATTCTATATGCTTTAACATTTGCCAAGACACTGTTTTCTTTTCATGTTCTGGCAATGTATGTTTTTCAGAGCTGCAGTAATGTAAGGATGTAAGGCAACACGTGTGGAAAGAGGTAGCTGCTCAAACTGATAATATTGGAAGATGCATTTTTGGGGCACACAAGCCCTTCTTTAAGTCTCCAATACAGCAAAAGGCTTTAAAACTGAAAACAGTTGCTCAATTTACATACATGTGCTCAGTCACTAAGAGAAAAGCAAGTTGACAGTGGTTCAAAGAAAGCTTTTGAGAAACAAGTTCTCTCCAACCTTTTTTCTTTGCCATTCCTTCAGCTGTCAACTTCATCCACATCATATAACAAAGTTGCTTAGCAAGAGAACAGTTAATATCTACTTGCACAGTGTCCAGAACATGGATATCTAAACCCATAATCTTCTAGCTGCTAGCTGTAACAAACTAGAAATATTTACCTAGCCCTATTGTGGATAAGGATCTCAAACTTTACTATGATTGAGATGAATGCAGGTTGAATACCTTTTTTATAACAGCAACCTGCCTGCAGCACACTTAACTATATTAGCTTTCAATTCTACTGCTTTTACAAACTATGACTCTTCCCTCTGTCTGAAAAATCCAGTCATCTGTAGAGAAAACACAAATACAGCAGAAGTAACGTTTAATTCTGTATCAATAGCTAGTTTGGTAAAACAGCCATTCTTCTCAACATTTTATCTTAAGGTCATCTGATTGAAAAATCATTATTCTGTACTTAGGTGTACGGGATACACGAGTTAAGTTTTACCAGCAAGTTTTAGTCAGTGTCTTATTTCCTGCTGTCTTAAAATATTTTAAGATTGTCCTGTGAGCTCATTTCAGCACTAATACATTATATACATATTTTTTTACTTGCTAAACATTTATTTTTCACTCCAAAGGAAAACTTGTTTTTCTAAAAAAGATCCTGAGCACATTTTTCAACCATTACCCCACACTCAAAATTTCATGTGGAATACTGTTAGCACTGGTAACATCAGGAAATTCTCCGGTTACTTCACACTACTGGTTAGGATTATAGGACAGCACTGAAAACTATTTGAAGTCTACTGAAGCTTTCCTTTTCTTGTTAAGACATAAGAACACACCACAGGCAGTTTTACTGCAAACTGAGAAGAAACCAAAGAACATGAGATGTATTTATTACCAAGACAAACTCTGCAACACTTAACATGGGAGTCATATATGGAAAAATGGCTAAATAGAAATTTGTAGGCAAGATGTAGCTACACATGACACTTTCAAGAAGTTTTCTCATTAGTCATCTACTTCCTGCATATAGACCTACTGTGAAACTACAACCAGCAAGTACATCAACTGACAGGCAAGATCAATATAAACCAAAGAGTTACCAATGTAAGGAAATTGCTTTACTTTCAACAAGGTGGGAAGATGTACAACATATGTTATTAAACAGCAAGTCAGCATTTGAGAGGTAGTCTAGTTGCTCATTTGACTGGGAGAGGTAGAGCTGGTTGAGAAATCAATAGCTAAGGCCAGTCAAAATGATTAATTACTCAAAGTTTCCCAAGATGCAAAAATATTACTCTCAGCCTGAGACTGCTTATGTTACCAGGGATTCAGTTGTCTTGCTCATGTCTACTCACTTTTACATAAGTAAGATTATTCTAAAATATCCATTCAGGGAAAGAATGCTCCCAGAAATAACCAGGGAAATAGCTGAACTACATTTTGGCATGTGTCAACCAATTAATCTAATTTATACATCTTATAACTATGAAGGTTAATGAAGCTAAATGGCTCTCCTCTTTAGCAGGTTGATATAACTACAAAACAAATACATACCAAAGACTAGAAGCAAGTTAAGTCTCAAATTCCATAAGGGTTTACCTATATAAAATCCTCCATGCAACTTCTTTCCACAAAAGAACCAATTATTTTAAAGATGAAAGCTGAAACACATTGGTAATACAGTCAACAGGTATTAAACCACTTGTATCTTGAAAGTTAAGACATTTGGGTACAGAATCATACATAATGCTCCCTTGGATTGATGTAGACTCTTCCAGGTCCTGAGTTTTGCGGGTATCTGCTGCTCCAATTTTTGTAGTATGTTTGCTGATAAATCGGATACATATGCTGAAGACTTTCTTGCTCCTGTGACTCTTCAGCCTCACAAGTAAGTTGCCTTCCATTCACAGCTTTCTAAAAACACACACGAGAAGTAATCATAGTTCATGTACAGAACCTGCAATTCCTATTCGTAAAACTTTAAGCAAAATAAAAAGGTACATGATTTCCAAAGCAGTCCTGTGAATCAAGAAACATGAACTCAACAATACTATTCATTAACAGACATATGACAGAAGTGTTAGTAACTACTCAGAGTTGACCTCAAACTTTTGTTTCTAAGGAAGTTAAGATTTTAAGGCTGAAAAAAAAAAATCCTAAAAGCAAAACACAAACTACTAAGTAGTCTGTCAGCACTCCCGTGCTTTGTTAATTTACTGAACTAGAACTTCAAAGCTCTAGTGTTTATGTATTTAAATTAGACAGAAAAACTACCTAGGAAATAAAAGACATTAAAAAGTTATCAACACTTTCCACTTCACGGACAGCAAATCCACACATCCAACAGTTATTGACTAGGATGGACAAATACTTTGCTCTTCATGAAAACCATCCTTATAAGCTTATTTTAAGGAACCAAACAAAACTGAAGCTTCTGTCAGGAATTCAAGCCATCTTATTATTTACCATGTGCTGCAAGTTTTCAGCATCTTTCTCTCTGTACTGGTTTTGCAAAGCAAAATGTTCTTTCTGAAAGAAGAAAAGTTACAGTGGAAACAAGTCAAAATTCAACACTGCATAAGTGGTTTGGTTTATACAAAAGTGCTAGTCATCACAAAATACACGCTGCCCTGTGAAGTGTCTTACCTGACTACCATTTAGAATACTTCTTACAAGCTCATCTCTGGCAGAAAAAAGATGCTATTATTAATTTGGGAAGTGTTATTTACACTAATGAAAACACAACTTGTCATTTTGTGTAAGTCTATATACTCGCCTCTAATTTTATTATATCTGGGAGACAAAGTTCTACCCATTTCAGGAAGAAATGCTTCCTTGCCCCTTTTCTCCATCTAGTAAATACAATGCATACATTACAGAGAGCACACTTGAATGGATATTTTCAAATCCTAAGGAACTCAGTTCTTTGTTAGGCGTCTACAGTTTTACACTGTATCAAAAGTGGTATCTAAATGTTGCACCTTTTCTTCTTAACCTTAGTTTTGAAAAAGAAAAACTGTACTACAACTATACATTTGCATTTCTGTGAATAAAGGTATTTTTTCCATGGAAGATTTAGTACAACTAAAACCACTTCCTCATGAATAGAAAACCTTCCTGCAATTGAGCCAGCTCACTATCAGAAGGGCCAGTTTTGAACCTAGTCATTTTATCTGTTATTTGAACCTTTTTGGAAAGTAACACTTCACTGAAAACAATGTAAACTCAATATTTTTACAGTTATGCTAGTGCCTAACGGCACTATGGGGAGAAAACAGAAGAACTCCTGTTCTTTAAACTCTAGAATGAGATGTCTCATTTGTCTGAACTAGCTATTACAGACTCCAGTTCAGTAGCACAAAAGGTTTGAATAAGTAAGAGTTTAAAGCCTCATTCAAGACAAAAATAAATAAATCTGTTCCCGAATATTAAATGCAATGTCTGAAAATACTTACTGGTTCAATCTGCAATGTAAACAGAGGTCTGCTTGTATGGAACTAATACTGTAGTAGATAGATACAGTTTTGGAATTATCAAGAGCCAATACAATTCTCACAAACTTTTCAGAAGTAACACTTTGACTTCCATTTGCTTTGAGTTTAATAAGGTTTTTCTTAAACATTTGCTCAGTTCCACCACTCAGCTCACTCATCTCCTCATACCTCAAACGGCTTTTAGAACTACAGAATCATACCAGTGATACATCTGTGTTCCATTTCAGATTTATTGGCATGAATTTTGGATAATAATTCTGTTTCTAGAAATCAGTTTAACTTTCAACAATAATTCTACATATTAACTTTTTAAAACTAAACTAGTGCTCATAACACTACAATTTTTAGATTAGACAGAGCTATACAATATATTGATTATAATGCCAGTTACTTAACACAGGATTCAAAACCTTGCTTCCAGCCCAAAATTTTTTTGCCACCATTATGATGCAGTAAATTTGTTACTAGAACATGCTACTTCCAAACATACAGTTAATTGCCAACTGACTTAAAGGATCACCAACTTTAATATCAAAAAATGCTACCTGAGAATTATGACTTAGGATACAGCTAACGCTATGGTATCGTCACTCTTAATTAAGTTCTTCCCTCTATGCCACACTTAACTAGTACTATGGGGGCACAACAGGCTACAGTAATAGCTTTTGCACAGTTACACATTTGCTTCCATTTTGTAATTCTTGCTTTTCCCAACAGCCTCACAGTGGTACCAACAACATAAAAAGTAGCTAAGTTGCTGGTCTGACAGCAGAAACCCCACCAATTTCAAGTAATGTTTTATTCCTTTCTCTTCCTTCCTCTTCACTTTTTACTTTTCCACATTTGTTAAAGCTCAAGTTTTGAAGTAATTTTTAGTTACTTAACTTTTAACATGACTTGCAAATTCACTGCAAAACAAGTTTGAAAACTCATCTTTTCTACTTTTCCCACTCCTATAGTGTTTCTGGCCTATTTTTTTAAGTTTTGTTTGTGATATTTTGTCTTGTAATTCCATTAAAAGTGTTTTTTCCCCTCTTTAAAAGTCATACTGCTTTTGCTCCTCAATTCTTAGAAAGCAATCTGTAGATCAATTCCAAAAATATGCAGTTTACCATTTACCAGGAGACATTGCTATCTCATCGTACCTAAGCTAAGAGCATGAATTCACCATGTAAGGAGGCGAAACACATATGGGGAACAAGAACCCTGACATCACCAAAGACTAATGTTCTGCGAGCAAAAAAAAAACATCTGCCTGCTCTAGAATTTCTATCAACAGTGGATGTAGACATGATTTAGACAAACACTGGAAACGAGAACAGGAAATTCCAGTGGGCTCATTTATTCAATTAAAACTAGAGACACAAGAAATGATCTCACATGGCATGAAAACACAACACACCCTTGCTAGAAAAGGGAGTTGCACCTTTTACTGTCATGGACTAAGTGATAGAACCAAAATTGTCATATTCTGTCAAAGAAAACTGGTGCTGGGCTACAGTGTTTCTATGCAGAACATGTGGGGGTTTGTGCTTTGATACTTACAACAGTTTGCATTGTCTTACATTTACATTTTACAGAATTATAGAATCACCTATGTTGGAAAAGATCTTTAAGATCAAGTTCAACCATTAATGCAACACTGCCAAGTCCACCACTAAACTATGTCTCCAAGCATCACGTCTACATGTCTTTTGACACATCTACATGTCTTCCAGGATGGCGACTCAACCATTTCCCTGGGCAGCCTGTTCCAGTTATGGGTAATTATAAAAATCAATAATTATTTAATAAATATAAACATTAAAATACTTGATTTTGCAGAGTTTCATAAAAGCATTGAGTCTTACTCTAAACATGCTCCTTCTCAAACACTCAAACAGTCCTTTAAAAGCCTATATCAATTATCTCACCAACTTCATCTTACATTTTCACATCCGTTCCAATTTAGAAATCCTATTATGAAAGCATCCACTAATACAAAACTTGTGCCTCATTCTAGTCCCTATCTGGTTAATGTTTTTTTTCCATTAAGATTCTTCATCAATATAGATGAGTTTATCTAGGCACATTTCGTGCTTCCTTCCATTCAGTCTTGTTTGCCTAAACAGCTCTTCAGTCTAAGGCAAGTTATAACAATAATGCTTGCTTTTTCATCAAGGAAGAGATGTTTCCACATGTATTAACACCATTAAGAAATGAACTAGAAGAGTGTAAGAGAGCCATGCTCTATAAATGAATCAATATTATGCTATGTTTAAGAGTACTGTGGATGATCTTTTCAAATTTGATCCAGAAATATCAGCATTCAGTAAATGGTATTATATATTTTTAACTGTGCTAATACAATTTCATTATCTTCTTTCCTGATTTAAAAAGGAATACAGATATCACGATTAAAGAGTTTTAGTGTTTGACCAGGTTGCTTGGCTAAGTATATGAGGTATTCTTACAAGTTGCAAGACTAAAGTCAGTCTTCTCATGGCTAGAATTACCAATGGGGCTGTATTTCCCTTCTCCACTTATTTCTGTTGCTACAAAAAATGCCCTACTAATTTCTGAATGTTTCGAAAACTCTGAACATTCATGCATTGCATCATACAAAACAATGTTTTTTCCTCTTTCCTTCAGGAGCGTCTGTCAAGCTAGACATAACTTCAGCTCTTTCCCACTGTCAAAGACTGTCCATTTCAGTCATGTTTCTAGGCTAGTAAAGAACTTTTACCTCTTAATGATATATTCTTTGAAATACAGTGAAACTAATTCTAATGATTCAAAGGATAGCCTGAATTAGTGCCCATTCCTTTTTTATAAGTATTATGCAACAGAGGAATTCCTCTTTAAGCCACTGGAATTCTTCCATTGCTCAACTTCTTCCTGATTTGCCTCAAAACTCAGCTGCCAAGCAGAGACCCCTCTCTCACCAAGGACATAACCTTCAGGCTGCTCACTGATCTTTCCTATTACATGAAAAAAATAGTTCTGAGTAATAAAACAGTATTTCCATGACAATGATTATTAAAAAAACCACCCAGACAAAAGCAATACCTTTGTTGCTAAAAAAGTTGATGAAAATGAACCTACAGTCTTCACAGTAAATATAACTATTTACATTGCCATGTTTCCTTTGTTCCATATATTATTCCTATGTTTTGGACTTCTGCCTCACTATTTTAGGATTGTAAGTGAACAGGTTCTTCTTGATTAAGTGATTCACATGAATACATAAATTGGTATCTGCAAACACCAGTATAGAGAAATTATTGTGAGTATTCAGTTACACAGTACTTTTACATACATGTAGCTTATTATTTAACGTTAGCATGTAAATGGTAATGTATACTTAAAGCATACTTAAAGTTACTTACCATTACTTACCAGTAACTCCAAGTCTGAAGGAGTAACTATGTAAGACATTGGTGACCCAGTATTATCATATGTCTATAATACCCCCCTTCATTTTAATACCAACACGCATCTACTCAGATATGAGTAAAATTTAGTTCAATATTGACTGCTAGGACACAAACAGGAACATTTCAGCTTAGTTGCTTCTGGAACACTTCACAAGATCCAAAAAAGCTACTGTGCATGATTTGAACAATAACCACAGATGATTTAAAAATTTGCATGTTAACAACTTACCAGAAGCAGCTTAAATTGGATCAATCCACTTTCAATCGTCAGTTATTGTGAGTATGCAGACGACACCATCTAAGGTCATTCTTCTTTAACTTTTCTTTGCACCTTCATGTAGTCTATAATTTCTACTCATATTGAATTTGATCATCTATTGCTGTTGACAATGCAGTGACACTTGCTGCAGTTCTTTTCAGTGTAACCAGCAGCTTACACCTGAACTATCTAGAGAGAGGCTCACCAGCATGCTTGTCATTTATGACTAAACAATACAGTTCAAACAGAACTTGGAAGAAATTACGTGGCTAGTACAGACTTTTAGTCAAGCAGGACAAGACACAGTGACAGGTTCCTAACTTGCTTCTTTTAACTCTTTACAGCTATTCGAGTGTTGGTTTATTACAGCAAAACAATGCAACCAAGCACTTCTTGGCTAAAGCTACTATTTTGACACTTATTTCTATTAGGCAAAGCAGAAGCTGTTGCCTCAAGTATAATAGAGAGTACATGTTGATTATAAGTAGTACCAGCTAGAAAGACTTAGCCTCCAGCTCCAGTTCTTTTCAGTTTTGGACTTCCACAGAAGAGAAGAACAGGTACACTGACAATGTTATACCAACAACCATTATTTTAAAATAAAGCACAGTTAACATCTAGCCTGAAAAAGAACTATATCTCTCTCCTTTCTTTCCAAAACAACTTAAAACTGCATTTATCCAGCTTGAGAGAAATGACTATTTGATTCAGCTTGTTTAGGGTCTTTTATCTATTTACAAAATACATTTAGAGAAAACATTTTATTACATGCTTAACAAAGACTAGTGTCAGCTTCAGCTTTTCTTAGTTCTTAAGTACTCAGTAATAGAAGCCACAGCAAGCAAAACTAAAAAAGAATTCAAAGCCAAGAGTTCAGAAGAGGAAAACAATAAGGGATGTATTTTATGCGTAGTCCTATAAAGGACAAATAATTGCATTTCCTTTTGTTGTCATTTTGCCATCTAGCATCACTATAGATGCACAAATAACAAAGTAGTCCATATCTTCTGATTTTTTTAAGCAAGATAAGTAATAATGGTAGAAGATTAAATCATAGGAATGTATTAGTTGAAGTACAAGTCATCAATACTGCATTTGTTGAGTATCGTAGCAACAGAAGAAAGTTACTACATAACACAAAAAAACATTGTTTCTTTTGTGTCATCTTAGGTGTTATACCACCTTCAAGATCAGAAGACAAAAGCCTATTACGCTTTTTGCCAATTCAGTGTTTTATACCTTCATATTATAAGCATCAGGCTGCTAGTAAAAGTAGCAATGATCTCAGAAAACTTTCTTGCTTCATTCAGCAACAATACTAGCAAAGTATTACTCAAAGTACTATTTATAATACACAATATTCTTTTCATGTGTTAGTTTCATGAGAAAGAGGAAAGCTTTTATTGGCAACTCATATTTGGTGAGCTTTAGTAACCAGCAGCCACATGAAGAAAACTACAAGAATATTTTCAGTGTTACTCTATCAAATCCATCTTTGAAGATGGGTGAATATTTTTTTCCTAGGGCCTTCCTCTATTAGAAAAAAAAAAAAAAAAAAGGCTTTTATAGGTCCTTAAAAGCTGCAAAATTACACCAGAGTATTAGAAAAATAGTATTAATTATACACCAATGATTACCTGATTACCTCAGGCATGTAATTCCGCATATCAGTGGTTAGAATCACATTATTTATACAAAGTACTGAAGTTGGAACAAAAATCCCATTACAAACAATTACGATCTAATTCTCACTAATAGTGACAGGTGATTAAAGTTTTCTTCAGTGTAAGCAGAAATCTAAAGATCAGGTTAAGTGATTTAATATATATTAAAAAAAAAAATCACACTTTAGGGGCTACAGTCAGGATCTATACTTTTCATGAACAGACTGGTTTATGATATGAAGTGTAATAATCAATGCTGTTAACTGAAGCTGTCTCCCATACATGGGTCCCTTCTGCGTTGCCTTGTGCAAAAGAAGCTGTTTGAACTCACCTGGAGTTTCTCAGGTAGCCCAATCCAGTGCAAAGCCGTGCTGTAGTTAAGAAGGACAGTCCTACCCTTCCTTGTTCCCCGCTAATTTTAACCATCTCATTTGCTAGAATTAGCTTTCCAGCATATCACCTCTATGATCCTGTTACATCAGACTACACTCGCACAAACACTAAATGCTGGTAAGGACCTTCACTGCCTATTGCTGTCTTGTTTGGACAGCATTACTTGAGATCACATGAAGCTACCCATAAAAGCGCACTAAAAATTTGATTACTTGTCAAAGAATTAGTACAGAGTCTTTTGTTGCTGTTAAATATAAATTCAAGTAAAAAGATAAAATTAGAAGTTACATAATTGCAAGCAGTTTAAAGTGATTTAGTGATGTTCACTGGGAATCAAAACGATACTTTGGTAAATCAGCCACGCTAATGCCCAAAACCCAATATATCCCCAGCACTCAAACCGTAACAGCTTAAAAAAATGGTAGTTGTAACTAGCAAGGAAGATGATGCTGCTGAAGTCACTTGTTAAGCTTACCAAGTATATTTTTTCCCCCCATATGAATATTGTTTTATAAAACTATGTATATTCTCTTCATCACCACAAAATTTCAACTATAGCCTTTTCTACTTCAGGAGGAGCAAAGTCTGTCAAACATTATTAGAGACATGAAAGGGATCTATCTACCAGTTCCCTGACCTTTAAGGATGACTAACACCAAGGACATGAGAGATTCAGGTATCACATGTGTAGGAAAACTTTTTGGTTGTGAATCAACAATCAAAAAACTCCATACAATACTAGGAAAGCAAAATCAGACTAAATCAACAGAATAAAGGGAAGTTACTACTTTTCCTACCTCACTGAAGATATATATATATAACCACTTACTCACCTGAAGCATAGCTTCTTTCTGTGGTACAGATAATGCTCCCTCCTCACATGAGGATGGTTTGTGAGTGGGTGGAAGATCAATCCTGTAGTAAAGAAAGAATGAAATATGACATGTCAAGTTTATGAAGTCCAATTGAATGGTCAGTTAAACATTATTTATATTAGCTGCCAAATCATCCAACACTCACCCTCAGGGACACACACCTTTGAGTCAGCAATGACACATATATGGAGTATTGCAATGATAATATACCCACCACTGGCAATAATTCAGACACACACTTTTTGTAGAAAAGCGCTGTCTATAATTTGTTATTTGTCCTATGAAGTGTTACGTAGACTGAACTCTCCACCGCCATCCTCTCTCCCCTTCAACTAAGTGTGATTAGGGACTATTAGCATCTATCATCGTTTCTAGTTTATGAGATACAGCTTGAAAAACCTTCAAGAAAGCCTTAGAATCAATTACTACATGCAAGACCTCTGTACTGTAACTTTCTCAGTGAAAGCAAATGGTTATAAAAATTAAAGTGTTTGACTATTCATGTAAATATGCTTCAGCTACAGAATTTAAGAGAAATAAACAACAAATCAGTATTTCTAACCACATTAAAAATTACCGTTTTAAGAAAACACTTGACTCATCTTGCTAGCTCAAGAGATTCAAGTGTTGAAACTTATTTTATGCTAAATTCTGTAAGCTACTTTATTCTACTCATTAAGTATAGAGACATGACATTTTCATTTCTCATTCAGTTTAAGTGTTAACTGTACACGGCATATGTGAAAAGACTTCTATTTACAGATATTCAAAGCCATCATCGGTTTTTATGCATGTTCCAAGCAAGGTCTAGACATCATCCACTTTAGCTGACAAAATCTTTTCAGACTTTTTTTGCTTGCTTGTTTTTGTTTGACCATATTGGATGCTTAAAAAAGTAAACCGCATGTCTGCATCAGAGACTTGAAGAAATAATGTGCTTTCTGGAATACTGGTTAAGTCAATCATTTCTAAGCACACACGTCTGTGGGTGATGGCTTCATTTTACACATATTTCTTTCTTAGTGGACTTCTACTCTGCAAAGCATGGTTAATTTGCTCTCATGTTAGACCTACAGTTATGATAAACCAGCAGTCTGTGGCATCAGTCAAGATGGATCTCTCCCCTGCCCTCCAGTTCAACCAATGAGCAGTTTTCTTTCAAAAAAAAAAACTTCTGAAGAGATAAAGGATTATATTACCTCTGAAGTCATTCTTAGCTTCCTCAATTCTTTTTCAGAAACATAAGTGATTTTACATTTGTCTACTCTGTAAATAAAGCCCTGAAATTATGACAGCTGCACAGCTGCTAAGGAAACTCAGACCTTTAAATTCCTGTATAGAACAAATGCTTTCTGCATATTGCTTTCAATTAAAAAAAAAAATCCAACACACTTACACTTTGTCAAGATAGGATGGCCTTTTTTTCCTTGGGGTCAGCAGCACTGTCACAAAGATGGTAATGATAAAAAGAGCAAGGACTGCTCCGATCACAGCCCCTGCTACAGCAACAGAAGATGTCTGCTTAAATGGCATATCTGCAATGTGATAGCATAGGTTACACCTTTAAGAAGTTCTCATACTTCAAATACTCAGATAAGCTATTTCAGCATTGTTCTGAGAAATGTTTCTTCCTTCCATGACAAAACAAAGCCTCACCCTGCGCTAACACTCTTGCAGTCTTGGCTCCAGTCACCCATGCTCATGGATCATTAATATAATTTCAAAAATTTCACTGTCTACTTTTAATAAATACTAGCTGCATGCTTTTATTTTCAATTTCAAAGCAAGATGAAGTTACAGAACGCATGCTTTGCACTTACATGAGCAAACGAGGTGTTAATTCAAAAAGCTAGACAACTATGGCTCTATTGGCAATCTTTCTTTAAAGCCCCTGAAGTCTGCAAGAATGAAAAAGGGAAACTTAAAATCAGGGGAAAAAAAGACATACTACAAGGAGCAATAGACATTCAAACTCACTAATACTTTGCTTACACTAATCAAAGCCACCCCTAAGACCATCTGTCATCTCTAGGACTTCACACTTCAGGCTACGAGAAAGTAATTTTTATAAATGAATTTTAACAAAAGTTATTTGTTTTGTTTTTTTTAAAAAGCATTTTCTTTTGACCTCAGCACTGCCAAATCTAATGTTTTGCAACTCTCATACTGAATTAACACACTTGCCAGTCTTTGAAGGTCACCCATTTCACTATACCAGGAACTTAAAAAGTTTTAAATCATGTAAAGCTGTGAAACTTATTAGCACATTTTAATTCAATATCATCAGTGTTTCAAACTTGCAACAAAAGGCTTTTCAAAAAGTTGAACAATTGGAATTATTCCCATGCGCTTCACTAAAACTTCTACCGGTAATATATAGGTAGATTACAGAAATAACAGTCTGACCTACATTGATTACTGGATAAGAAAGGTAACAGCAACGGAACTCAACATTAACAGAGCTCTCTACTTGTAACATATTTGTAATGCCGTTTACTTTAGGTATATTCCTTCAGAAAGAATCATATGCTGTGTTTATCCAAACACACACAAACCATACTCTAATTAATCTCTTACCAGAAGAAACTTCAGGAGCCTCTCCAGCTACGTATCCTATTCACAGGTCAAAAAACCAAAATAACTACCCAATCTGTTTTATCAATTCCTCATAGTTCTAATGCTATTCTGCCCTTATGGTGGAAAGCTGGATAAAGGCAAATTTTTCTCATCCCTCATTTAAAAAAAAATAGCACAACAAAACCCAAATCAAAACAACCCCAAACCATCTTATTTCCAATCTGATACAGGAATGCCTGTCCTCTCACTGCATATGAACGACAGGACTGCAATATTCCCTGGGATCACTCATGCAGGTATCTTTATGCAGATTGAACAAGACTGAAATCAGCATTTTTTGGTGACTTTCTTAACATTAAGGGATAAAGTCATAAACACTATCAGGAAGCTAATTCACCCTGGAAGATCACAGTAACACATCACCTTCAGTGATCCTGGTTCTATTTTACAGAGTAGCTTTCTTGGCAGAAGCTCCATTTGTCTGTCAGTACCAGTCTACACTAAAAAGAATCATCATTCCCATCTTCTCCTGAAGAATGGGCACATGAATCACTGAAAGACTCAAACACTACATTTTAATTAGCTTAAGTTTAGCTCACACTGGGTTCCCTCTTTAAGTGATAAAGTTGCAGGTAACTAATATACAGCGTTTGGCGTAGAATTCATGAAGACACTTTGGTCTTGTGAGCACAGCTTTACCAGAAGAGTTACTTGACTGTTTCATACTGTACCAACTTTACACTGTGGCGTTTTTTCTGGTAAATTCTGCTGTAATATCGAAACAAAGTATTATACTTTCAATTAAAGTTTTTGGGTGAGATAACAATAGCTACCCATTTACCTTTGAACACCAGGAAAAATAAAAATATCCCAGCAAGCGTAGCTACATACGGGAACTGAAATTGCTTTAGCAAAAATAGTAGGCCCAAAAATTCTATCAGACTAACCAAAGGAATGATCAAAAACCCAGACCACCGTGCCAAGCTGAACAAGCCAGAGAGCACCTCTGAGACATGGTGTCAGCTGCACAGCATTTGAACCACAAGTTGGTCAGAAACAGATGGGAATTGATTGACTCCAAGAAATACGTTGAAGCAGAGCTACAGCAACCAAAAACAAACAAAATATTATTTTAAAAGAATGTGAATCCTAGACAATGTATCAGCTGTGGTTCAAGTGAAACTATCTGGACATCAACTATACCTATTTATCATTCTCAACATTCATACTCTTCAAATAGTTTAAGATACTTGTTTTATAAGCTTATGGTCTCTAAGAGGAAATGCTAAAAAAGCCCATCTTAAACAGCTTAAATACGTAAGGTCCTTCTACCCAGCTTCTGGCTTTATTTTGCTTTTTCATCTTCAGTTTTAAGAATATATCTGTCAAACATTTTTGAACACTACCTATGTTCCAGAATGTAACAAAAAGTTTATTCACACAACAGCCATTTGTACTTACAATCAATTCTTTTTACAGCAGACATAATGTACAAAACATTGCAACACGCATAAGCCCTATCCCTATTATCAACTTCAACTCCAAAACATTTCAACTTCTTAACCCATAGGAATTAAATATATATATAATCTATATTTTTAAAAATCAAAACAAAAAAAATCCACAGAGACAAAAGCAAGATATCCCATGTGGAGAACAGGTTTATGGTTATGTTTATTTCCAAGTAACACCATCTTTTAAAGATGATATATCAAGTATTTTTTTTATTTGAAGAGAGGTATTATCTCTTTATTCCAGAAATAATTTGGATCAGAACCTTCTGCTAGAAATTTAACTCCTTTTCTTGTGTTTGCACTCAAACTACAGATACACACAATATCACTTGCTATTGTTCTTGAGACTTCGGTCAATCATGTATCAGTACTCCGTTAATCCAAACATGAACTTAAGTTGTTTGGGGAAGCTTTTCCATTTGAATTTCAAATAAAGCTGCTGTTTTAATGTTTTTGAAGACATGCAGTCATATGCAATCACAGTGTATTGTCTACAACGCTCAATACAACTATTTTAGTGAAGCTCTAAATGCTGTAAGCTACCAAAGATCATGAGGATAGAAAAGAACTTCCAGCACGAATGTTCATGAAGCAGCCGTAACTATGCAGCCTATTCCATTTTAAAGGTAGCAGAGATTTTTCCCTTTTCAGCTTTCAAATATTAATAGCCTTATCAGGTTCACTTTCTTGAGCTAAACTCTTAAAAATGGCACTTCAAAGGATCTACTATTCTAATTATGAATTTATAATTGTTCTGTAATTCATCTGAAGTTATTTCATTCTTCCCTACATAATCAGCAGAATTAGTTTGGTGAAACTGCTCAAGACAAAGTAGAACAACTTCAGATGTCAAACGAGATGTCCTACATACAATGCCATTTTAAAGAAGAACATGAATACATTGTTAAATCAGTATTGATTATTTGCAGGGAAAATAAATCCACTGGGGTACGAGACTGCACAATTTATCTAAATTCCTGTTTCATACGTTCTGTAATTGCACCATCAAATAGTGTGTTTTCACTACATGAAGTAGCAATGTAAATGTCCGCTTCTCTGCTAATAACCTGAAATTCTGTAATTACCCTCTTCAAAGCAAGCATTGTAACTTATTCAGAAGCAGCATAAAACTGCTGTTTTAACTTCTGGGCATAAAGATTCTAGCAAATGCTTTGACACCTCTTAGCATGCTCAATGTTTATTGGCACCCAGGAAAAAAATTTGCATTAGCTTCCACCCTTGAAATCTCTTAGTTTTCTTCTTAGTTGTGTCCAATCCTCCAGCTTTCAAATACAATGGTAAGATTCCAACAAAGCCTCAGAAACAGGTCTCTGAACTTGTATCTTGTGTACTTGCAAAAAGAGTCTTGTCTTCATTAATGAGTTTTGACATCCTGCCAATTACAGACCTAACAAAATATCTTACTGTATGTATATATACACACTAGCATAAGGCTTTAGAAATCAGTGACTATAAAAAAATAATTTTTTATCTTATTCAAAGACAAACCTTTGACCTGTTTACACAGTTACTCCTCAAGATTTTGTTCAGAAGTTAGTTTCAGTGCAATGACTTCTTTTAAGTACATAGTTACAAGAAGGCTCATTAAAATGCTAAGAGGTATTCATTTTTGTGCAGAAAAACCCTAAAAATAAAGCTTTGATTCTGCTGTAACTAATTTCAATTGGTAAAGTATTTGCTATACAGAAGCGTTAAGTTTAACATGTACGGTATCTCAATTGGAGTAATTCACTTTATCTGCAAAGCAAATGCCCCAAAAGATTATATTTGATCATTGCCTTAGGTAAACTTGCTTTTAAATCAGAGAGCCAAGACAGCCACTTTCTATTCTTAAACAATTTTGAATGGCAACTTAAATTTAGCCTTTTTTTACCTCTGACATAGACCAATATAAGCACTCTGCATTAAAACTCAAATCTTAAACAGTAGTACAGCATTGGGAAAAAAAAGCAGCTCAAATACATTTTCCCCAGATTCAGTATTTCCATTTGTCAAGTCACAATATAAAAACCTTCAAAAAAAAAATCAGTTTCAAAAAGTTTATTCCTTCTCTTGTGTAAGTATAAACAATCTGAAAGTGATCAGCCAATGAAATGAACTGCAGGTACATGTTTAATTTTCAGTGGTTACTACACATACCACTCCCTCCGAGATATTACCGAGCCATCTATGTGAGAAACAAAGTCTTCTTCATTGTCATCATAACATTCACCACCCATATACTTCATTCCCAATGTTCCACCTTCATAGTAATCCATTGGTCTTTCATAACGTTCCTGGTACCTGTTAATATTGTCTATATTGTTCCACTCTGGTTTTTCAGGGTCTTCTAAATAATCTTTAGATATTAAGCTGTTCATTGGATGCTTTATTTCTTTTTTTATACTGCCAGGGTAAGAATCCACATCATCTGACTGAAGAACATCTATTTGAGACTCTTTTTGCATATCTGATGGTGGAATGTAGTTCTTAGCAAAGTAGTCACCACGGAACGTCCGTCTTCTCCTATAGCAGATAATTCCAACCAGAACACTGACAAGTATGAGGAAGAGAGCCCCACCCACCGCACTACCGATGACGGTACCCCAAGTGTCTTCCTGCATTGCTGGCAAGGTTGATGTTGGGAAATCTATTATTCTAGGTTCTGTTGCTAAACCTGTGACGCCATCTGTCGAAGGATGCCAGGGAACCGTGGGCAGTCGAGTGGTAGTAGTAGGAGGATCTAATGGAAAGAGCAAAGAAGTAGACAAGACACAGAAAAGGCACAGAATGTCAATGCAAGCTAAATCAGTTAAGGGTTTATAAGAAAGCAAAGTTGATGGGTATGTTCTACAAGAATAGTTTTTCATTCTCAGGTTCATATCAGTACAAAAAGTCTTACTCTTTCCACAGGCTTTGATCTAGCTTCATTACATGTGGTTTTGAGCTATGCTGCAGCAGGATAGGAAGTATGGGGAGAAAATAAAACCAAAATAATCTTTACGTAGACATCTCGCTCTCCTCCAAGTAAGGAGATGCAGCATTTTTGTTCAGATGTTCACTGTTCATACTTTATTATTCACCTCCCCCATGGAAGAATGGTGTCTATTAGGGAAAACCCAAGCAGCCCTCTTTATTTCCAACCAGCGCTTAGGAATACGGGATCAAATTAATTGATTATGCCAGAGAGTCAATTATTCCACACTAAACTCCCACTTCAGAAACTGTTCAGGGCACTGAGTATAAGAATGAAAAACTATCAGTTGTGTGCGCAGTCAGCAGCACATGAACTACTGATTTTTAAGCTATTCTCTCCAAAAACATCTGTTGCATTAATACAACTTACTCAACTTCACCTTGGGATTAGTGAAAGAAGCACAGTTAAAAATGGCATGTATTAATCTCAAAATAACGCTTATGTTGAGCAAGGTGCTTTCAGGATTTTAAAATAAAAAAACTGGAACATTTGAAGTAAAAATGATTTCTATGCATTCCTCCTAAAAGCAATTTGATCCCTCATGCACAAAGAGATTTCCATATTCATTCCTCAATGTAACGTATCAACTGATTTCATGTCAGGTTATGCAACTAAACAAGAGATTGCCAGATACCAAGCTTCTCCAGCACTCAACTTTTTTCTTTGTTCTTTAGGTCTACTGGAGATGTGTGCATCTATATTGAAGACAAGGTTGCAAGTGATGGGTTGATGACACTGAGAAAGCCTCCTGAGATTTTCCCAGTCAATTGCAGTGTCACATGCAATTCCAGCTTCTATACCTGTGCTGCACTGAACAAAACCAGCTTTTTGCCTCGCCCAATGCAAGGTAATTTTAAAATCAGTAAAGCAAACAACACTAAACATGTTATTGTGGCTTGAATCTTTCAGAGAGAATATTACATGGACAGCCAAGTAGCTCATTATGTCATGTTATTTAGTTAAATGCCCATAAGCAAGATTCATGGAACTACTAGTACTGTATTACAGAGGCACCCTAAATTTACCACCACAAAAAAGTAAAATAGATCAAACTGGAGATCTGTCAAGCTTCCAGTTATTTGACAAATCATAACTTTAAAGATTCACAGATATGATTTTTAATCTTACTACTCAGAGACTGCCATACAATTCCCTCATGCTATACAGAATTAGCACATTTGTCATGATCACTTTAAATTGTACTTTGGTCTGCACCTCACTGCTGAATGCAGCATTTTAAGCTTGACATAAGTAAAGTTTTACATATTTTCAAAGCATATAATTATATTACTTGACTATGTAAAAGTGGTGATTTGTTAGGGAGCTCTACATAAATGAAATTAATTTGACAGAAGACAGGAAACTGGATAAGAAAGACGCACTATCAAAGTGAACAAAAGGAATTCAGATTATGATTTTAGTAAAAACTGATCTAAAGTGAGTTTAATAATTTAAAAAAGAAACAGAGGTTAAGGAATCCACATTTACCAGTGATCCCATGTCCCACAAATCCATAGGTCAAGTAGTTAAACTCAAACCCCTCCTCCTTGAAAATGTATTTGCTTTAGACACAAGATTTGTTAGCTTAAAATACAATTTCAGACAGTACCAGCAACATCATCTTCCAGGCTATGTATACACTTCACTTTATTTAAACTGACTTCATAATTGTTCATCCATTTCTCTCTGGTACTGAGGTCTTCAGTTTCATCCTCCACATCCACAATATAAAACACACATTCACAAGTATGTAGTATTTGCATCTTGGCAAGTTTAACCATTACATATGTGAAATAAATACAGTGGCATTTACACCTAATTATTAATGTATTAGAATACCAGTGTTTTTATGAAAAGCTTTCCTTCAAAACTTCTGTTTCATCCCACAGTTGTCAGGCTGTCCAGCTACATTATCTACAAGCACTAATTAAGATATTAATCTTAAATTCATTGCAAATATATATCAGTGTTTGTTTATAAGTATTCCTAAAATACATAAGTATGATTACTACTGTCTCTGTCAGTACCTTTTAATTTTATCTTTCTTCAACAATAAAGTTGTCCCTCCTTGTTTAAATGTCCACTACAACTAAGATCATGTGAAGTTAACTTCTGATGCCACCCAGAGCTTTCTGAATGTAAAACTAGATTTATTTTTTTACTTCCTGCAGCAAGCAAGTTTCCCAAATAAAAAACAACATTAAGATTAGGAAAGCCAGAGTTCCTTACCTCTATTCCGTAATATTTTGCTTGCAAATCACAAATCACATCTCAACTGCTATCTCCAAATTAAGAAAATGCCACTCTTGTCTGTTGGCATGAATTCTTTCATACCAACAAGCTGTTTAATTATAACATTCCACGTCATCACCAATACCTGTTTCTTTGAGTTCTTAATGGTTTTCACAAAACATTAAGCACATCACTTAAAGCTAATTGTTTCAAATAGCACTTTATTCAAAAGTATCGATTTCCTACTGATTTTTTTTTTTTTAACATTTTGGTTGTGGCACAACATTTAACAGCTCTCATCTCTTTCACTGATGTAAGCTTGTGTTGTTGCACAAACCACAACATAACAAAGTACTCATGCAGGCCGGGGAGCTGAAAGTGGCAGAAATTCTGAAAAAATTTGGTTTTAGGTTAGATGCATCTTGATTTTGGTTTTTGTCTCTTACTATGCTCTGGGCCCCATTCAAATCTTTATTGGATATATTCTGTAGTAAGGACAAGGACAACTGAAGACTCACAAAAAATTTATTTTTCTATTACATACCACCCTCATTAAAATCGGAGACATTACTGGAGAAAGCAAAAACGTGTTTTCTGCTATGAACAAGTAAACCCATCAGCTCCCTGCATACATAAAAAGCAGCCAAGTTTTCCTAGTTTGCTTCAAAGTCTTTGATAGCTTTCTACCAAGAAAAGCAAGCTGTTTACTTCAAATTGAACTCTAGTTCTCAAAGCATCATTGTCCTTGTACAGTACACAGTTTTCTATTACTTATTTTCCAGATGTTTCTGACAAAGACTTTCAACAGCTTCAGTCTGATATTTTTACTTTTCCCTTAAATGACTATTCTTAATAGAGTTCTCCTAGCTCTTGCAATACAAGACTTCGAACAGGCACATGAGTACCCACAATTAAGTTTAGTAGAGACATCCAACTATATGACATCTCATGTCCCCAAACACTGCATCTCGCCCTCACAACCCCCCTGCAGTACATCCTTCAAATGTCCATGGAGTCTTTCCATGAAAGAAGGCTTTTTTAATGTCTGAAAATAAATGGCTTTAACCAATGGCTCCAACCATTCCCACTCTACAGTCAGGTAGGGGGTAAGGATACCATGTAACCCTCTCTCCACAAAGTGTCTTATGTACACAGGTTCCACGATGGAATTAAATATTTTACTTAGGGTTATCTTCAGTTTGTTCCCCCCATTCTGGCAGCATGATAGATACGAAGACTAAGATCAGCCTGAATCAACCAACAATTTCTTTCATCAACCATCCATTTTCAAAGTTCATTTTACTTTTGCAGTTTCTAGATGGGATTTCCACACACCAAGTAGAAAATCTTGGCATTTCTTCTGCTATCATTAACCAAGCTTGCAAGGAATATTTAGGAACAATGTTGAAAGTCCAAAGCCTGCTCTACCAGGCAGTATCCAAGTTAGCAGTAAGGATATCCTAGAACCTCTTTTTCTGTACAGCAGAAAAAGCAGTTTATCAATATGACTTCTAATCTACACTCTAGAAAATACGAGAGCATCTGTGTGGTGGGCTGACCTTGGCTGGATGCCAAGTGTCCACCAATGCGCTCTATCACTCCTCCCCTTCAGCTGAACAGGGAGAGAAAAAAAATACAATGAAACCTTCATGGGTCAAGATAAGGACAGGGAGATCACTCAGCAATTACCGACACAGGCAAAACACACTCGACTTGGAGAAATTAATTTATTACCAATCAACTCAGAGCAGGATAATGAGAAATAAAATAAAGTCTTAGAACACTTTCCACCCATCCCTCCCTTCTTCCCAGGCTCAACTTCACTCCCGATTTCCCTGCCTCCTCCCCCTGAGCAGCGCAGGGCGATGGGGAAGCGGGATTAAAGTCAGTTCATCACACATGGTCTCTTCCGGTCCTTCCTCCTCACACTCTTCTCCTCCAGCATGGGCTCCCACCCATGAGAAACAGTCCTCCACAAACTGCTCCAGTGTGTGTCCTTTCCTTGGGGTGCAGTCCTTCAGGAATGGACTGCTCCAGTGTGAGTCCCCCATGGAATCACAAGTCCTGCCAGCAAACCTGCTCCAGCATGGGCTTCTCTCTTCATAAGGCCACAGGTCCTGCTAGGAGCCTGCTCCAGTGCAGGCTTCCCACAGGGTCAACAGCCTCCTTTGGGCAACCACCTGCTCCAGTGTGAGGTCCTCCATGGACTGCAGGTGGATATCGGCTCCACCGTTAACCTCCATGGGCTGCAGTGGGACAGGCTGCCTCAACCTGGTCTTCAGCATGGGCTGCAGGGGAACCCCTGCTCTGGCTCCTGGAGCACCTCCTCCCCCTCCTTCTTCACTGACCTTGGTGTCTGCAGAGTTGTTGCTCCATAATCTTTCTCTTCTCTCCCAGCTGCTGTTGCACAAGAGGCACTACCACCATTGCTGATGGCCTTGGCCTTGGCCAACAGCAAGTCTGTCTTGTAGCCAGCTGGCACTGGCTCTATCAGACACATGGAAAGCTTCTAGCAGCTTCTCACAGAAGCCATCCCTGTAGCCCTCCCTCCCCCTGCTACCAAAATCTTGCCATGCAAGCCAAATACAGTCTGTATTCACAATGCTCTCTCAGAAAACAGGCCTATATATGAAGAAACAAAAGTAAAAATGACGATCAGCTCTGCTATGTCAACCCTGACCATACCCACTCTACAAGGTGACTCTGCACTTACAAGCCACATCTTTCTAGAATTGCTAGGATTGCTGACTAACAAAAGCTGGCTTTACTCTTAACAAAAAGTTGTCTCTTCCAAAGGCAGTCATTTTAAAAGATGACACAGGAAGCAGATATGTTCCTATCTGAATGCAAGTCTTGTAGGTCACCTCTCTCTTGCAAATGGAGAAAGGGAAGTCTCAGTCAACAGTATGAAGGTGAGAGGACACAGAGCCAAGAAGATAAAGTAAAATACTTGTGTAAAATACTGAGTAATCTATATTACAAGATCAAGTGCTTAACATATCAAGCTGACATCTTTTTTTGGAAAACCTGTTGCTGTAGGACTAAGTCAGGAACTTCAATAGTGCTTGATCACCTCTGAACTCCATGAAAAGCATGACTTACTTTCGCTGCACAAGTATACAAAGTTCAACTTTACATCACTGAACAAGTAAGAAGTAGTGAAGATATCTGTGACTCAAAGCCAACATCAAAGAAGTCTCCAGCTTCAAACACCATCTTAGTATTTCCCTATCCATATAAAAGGCATATCATTTCCTGTACCTAAAAGCTAGTGAATCTATCATTTAGTCCCTCTCAATTAATTCTCTTATACTTCCCTATTCCACTTCAAGAGTATTAACATATAGGTTAGGAATGCAACAGTATTTATTTAAAATACAGCTTTATTTTTTAACAATGCATATTAGGACAAAAAGTATTTTTTGCTCAGCTTACATTCCAATTCTACAATACATTTCAACTTAGTTATTTTTTTGTAGCAGTTAAAAAGCTTTACAACTACCAACGCCATGACTGTTCAGAAACACTAGAGTCGTAAGTCTTCTTTGACAGCTTGATAAATCTGAAAAACTTGAAAAATAGCGGCTTTGTCTGCTATCTTCCAAGTTTCTCTATGTTTTTGCCAAGTTTTATACAGTGGAAAGCGGTTAAGGTAGAAAAATAAGATAATTAAATGATTGCTCTACTACAGTATAGTAGTGCCATGTTCACCATTACTAAGTAATATCTGCTCAGTTAAGTCTAGTATTAAGTCAAACTGCTTACCACCTTAAAGTTTACTGCTCCACTCTTATTTTCTGTACTCCTGACATGAGTCTCTATGTTCCCTGTATAGAGTAACTTGAATGATTATCAAGATGGACATTTTTGGTAATTCATAGTCACTTATTCATCCTGCCTTATTTTAAGGGCATTTCAGTTATTTAGAACTAGTCACACTGAGAAGTTGTTTAGGAGTTACAATAAAACAGACTTAATATTAATTTCTGAAAACAATACAGGTACTTATGATTGCCTCACCTCTCATTTTAATCGTCTCCTATATACTAGAAGTTAATATGCAGTGTTTTTAATCAGTTTGGTATAGTGTTCTATAAGGCACCTAAAGCAGAGTGCTGGATGCTTGTCTCAGCATTAAACTGAGAAGTACAACTTGCCTGAGCGTTAGCTGTAGCGACACGGCACTAGATTTATTCTAAGTTGCCTAAAAATCACCTGTATTTTCTTAGTTGTTGGTCATGCTATGCACTCCAAGATTAACATGAAGTTCTTAAAAGCTGTAATTAATATCAAGTATTTGTTTCTGTACATATGTACACATGGTTTCATGTAGAACCATGACTCTGTATGATCTCTAGCTAGCTGAGGTTCATTTTTGGCACTCCCTAAAACCAGCTAATTTTGCTATTTGCAACAAAGTTACTCCAGCAAAACGAAGTGGCTGAACAAAGCTGAAGAACAGCACACATGTAAGCAGTATCCATTGGTCCCCACCAAACACCAACTACTGCAGCTCAAACTAACTTACAGCAGAGCTGGTTAAGTTATGTTGCATTTACAACAGGCTAGAACATAAGCTGTCATCACAGCTCAACTAGGATGCATTTCTATTCTGCTTTTTCAAAAAACTTGATTCATTTTAGAAAACATCATATAAGAATTTAGAGTTAGCCCATTTTAGTCTGTTAGCCACTAAGATCATTTGAATGATAGCCTTATACTTTCATGCATGACAGTCATGGTAAAAAGCATGACTTCTCTTACAGCACATCATAGTCATAGAACTGACAACTGGACTTAAAACGTAATTTTTAAGTTCTGTTTACAAATAATTCCACTGTCTCGGAGTATTTAGAGGTTTCCAGTTAACTAGCTTATTAACTAGTCAGTTAATTAGAACTTACTAGTTTTCCTACAATGACCTGCAGATTAGTTGTCTGACTGAAACACCATCCCTTTTTCTAAAGATTCAGGTAGCTACCAAAAACAATTTAAATTGTGACAGATGTGGCTTCAAATAGCATGTCCTGTACCTTCAGTTTCAACCTTAAGTTTTGTCATCTCAACCCTTAAGTATTCATATTTAGTTTTAAATTATTACATGGAATGAAACATAGACGACTTCTTTGTAACTGGCCAACATGCCCTCTGATGCTCATTTTACACTGTGGAATAACTGATGTCAAGAACTTGAAGAGTCACAATACCATACAACAGAATGAACTTTTAAATTTCAGGTCTTATTATTTTCCTTAAAAAAATAATATATGAGCACTTATTGATCAAACTAGGATTAGCTAATTTAGCCAATCCATTATGGAAATTTGGAGAGCTTTTTCATACTTGTACATCAGTATTCACATATACCTTAAGTCATGCTGTTCTTTCACAAAGGAAGTGTCATAGTGAAACATTAATCACAATGTGTTAATAGATACAAGAATGTTTTCCAACAGCAGAGGTGCTAAAACAGACACAAATTTACCACATTACACTAAGGAGATCAGCAAGCGTTCTGCATGAGATGCTTTATGATTACTGGATATCTGCATCCCAAGAAAAGGAGACAAGTAATTGGAGTACAATGCACACATTCAGCACATAACCCTAACTTCCTTAAAGCAAAGCATCTTTGACTTTCCTAAATACAGTTGCTCCCCTCCCACTAGCATCTGTTTTACAGACAAGGTACTGTTCATTGCAGTCAATGTCTTGCCAAAACACAGGTTAACACTGGAAAAACAAAGTTCATCTAACCAAGAGAAAGCATTAATCTCAGAAGCACTAGGTAAACTACCTCAACCTGAAGAATTTCCACTTTATGTTGCTGTTATTGAATAGTCAGTTTAATCCTAAGTCATACTGTGGATCTCAACTCCTTACTTTCAATTGCTTTTCATGCAAGGCTGAAGTATTTTATGCACAAAAGGGCTCTGAAGTTTGCTATTTCAACTACTGACAAAATAAATTCTGAGGTAACATACTGTCTTTGATGAGAATTAAGACTTACCTAATATGTAGATAGTCTTCTGATCACTTCTCTGACCAAGGGAATTAGTCACCTTACAGACGTAAGTCCCAGTGTAGTTGTAAGTCAACGGGCTGCTGAACTGCAGAGTATTGTTGACAGATAGCAATCCTTCAGGCCACTGTCCATCCAATCTAAAACAAAAATGTTAGTTATATTTTAACTGCAAAACTTTACAACTAATGTCTAAATAAAACTAGTTTAAAATAATATTTGCAATAGAGACAAGTTCACTCTCTAGACTGTGCTCTGACATTGTCAGTGGGCTTTCATTGGATATTCTCAGTGTTCACCTGAACATTTAATATTTAATTTCTATCCTAAGTTCTTTAGAAGTCAAATCTGCTGGCACTAGCAAGCTGTCTAGAAATGAACACAACTAAGAAAACATTATCTCAAAAGAACTTGGAGGTATAATTCAACTCCAGCTCTAAGAACTAACCGTCAAACTAAGATGCACTTACACTGCTGTCATGACTATCTGCCCATTCTCTTGCATCAAGTTGAGCTATTACAATAAATATTTATTTTCTGTCAGTACACACTTATTTTGACTAGGATTTCCTAGCAAGACTTCAAGCAGTTTCTTCCCTCTCAACTTGCCTTCTCTTATCTCCCATCACTTTTCCATCTAAATTCCAGCACTGAAAACAACTGTGGTGCTTGGTGATACATTTGGGTAAACAACTGGTTAAAAATTGTTTCCAGTGAACTGGCTTTTCCAAATCTGCCATTTCCCTGTAGTATTCTGCACATGACTGCAGTAACCACTGTGTAAGCACAGCAGAGAAAGGGGAAAGGGCAGAGGTACTGGAATTATTTTAACAGAGCTGTCAACTGCCTATTAAACACCTGTGTAATTTCATGCCATTGCATCCCATTTTGTTTTTATCTAAGTATCTATTAACAGCTAAGCAGGACTAAGTCAATATTCAAACGTGATCACCACGTCTCAGCCTCTTAGAAACATTTAGCAAATGTGATTTTAAGTAGTATCAAACAAAAAAGCCACTCCTGACACTTTAAAGTAGGTACTCAAATGAAAAAAGCCCCACAGTTAACAGTAAACATTATCTCCAACAAATGTTGGTTCAAGACAACATTCCCATTGCTTTGCTTTCAATGATTATTGCCCAGAATTGCTTCAGCCTTATAAAATTACAAAGTGATTAAGCAGACACTTCAAAATTCATAGTACTGGAAGTATTTCAAAAAACATTATAATAGTCAACTGTTTTTAAGGCTCTATTCTAATGAATTTCTTGTACGTGCAACATTTTAAAATATTATTTACCATGAAAATATTACTATCCTAGCAAACACCACGTCACCTTTGCTTCCAAGGGATGAAGATTTTTTTTAGCATGGTAGTTCTGGAAGCTATTATAATTTGAAACCAGTAAGATAGCACACAATTTCAACACAGTTTGTTTCCATTTCCTTAACCACTCAAACTATCCTTATTTTGCATGGGATTTTTTTGCCCCCACTTCAAGTTCATCATTCACCAGTATTACAGCTTCTTGGATGGGTTTTGTTGTTGCTCAAACAGAAAGTTACATTAGTTTTATTCCAGAAAATGGATCTTTTCTTGTAGAAGTTGGTTCAGATTTAACCTTAGGAAGTTTAAAAGTAACCTCTGATGCTTGAAGTGGTTTAAGTATATTTAAATACATATATTTCTTCTGGAATTGGAAATAGGGGTTTCATTGATTAGGTCTTACATGCATCTTAAATTCAAATCAGAGAATTGAGAACCCAGTTTATATGAAGAAACAAGAAGTATTGCTGTTGAGAGCCTGGTATACTTTTTTAAATATAGGAATTTGCGTGTGTTGAAATCTCATCATACCAAATTTGAGCTAAGCATCGGATTGGGATGGCAGCCTATTGTAGCACATGGGTAAAGCATACATTTTACTAAACCTACTCTAGTGTAGGCATGCCATTCTGACTAGAGTTCGCTACAATACTGACTTAAGATTTCAACGGCTGCTTTTAGGATTGTGTCAGTTATAGCAATGTTTTGTCTCCCTGTGAAACTGCCATCAAGCAATTCCAAACCTATGAATAGAGCATTTTCAAACCACATTATGACTACTGCTCCTATATGCTAAACTGTATCTACCATTGAGAAAGTAGGGAAACGGACTCCAGTTTCACATCAGTAAATATTCCTGTGATTTTACCAACAGAAGCACTGTAACATAGCTACATAAAAATTTACAGTGTCATCAGTAAAGTTGTTTCTACAGGTAACAAATCAATTTAAAATAACTGGGTTTATTTAATTTCTTTTTTCTTCACAGGACAGATTCTGATCCACACTTCCTTTTATTGTCTGTCTCTTGCCCAAAGTACATCCTTGGCTGCAAAAGCAAAGCAGTAAATTTGAGTAGGGCCCACCCAATCCATATATTCATGAAATGCGGCTGTTAAGCAAGAAATTTTTGTGGATTTTTTTTTTTCCTAGAGCCATACGTTCAAGACCTAGTTTCTATCACGACATTTATCTGTCTTGGCAACTAGTTGAGCACTTTTGAAAAACATGATAAATTCTATAATTCAGTAAGCAGTATTTATCATCTCAATTGTAATTTCCAGATTTTAAGAGGCAGACACAGAAAAGTCTGTTCAAGTGTTTACAATCTACTTTAAATAGTAATAAAACAGAACTGATGAAATAGTAGTTGGATCTCTACTACATTTATTAGGCTTTGCTCTCTATACTGCAACATATGCAGTTTAGTCTACTTTATTAAGTAACTACAAAAGATTTTATCCTGAGAGTAATGACAAACTGTTCAGGTTTTTAAATTTACAAGATATCCACTCACCCATATTCACACACATACATATTGAGTATCCTCCTTTAAGAAGGCTGGATTAAACCATTACAACCCAATACAAGTTATATACTCCCTGTTTTCAAAACAGGTGTTTACTGCAAGATAAGAGATTATACCACTTTAATCATGTGGCAAGCCCCTTTTTATAAGTATTTACCTGGTCCATGTAAATTCCATAGGTAATGGATTTGCATCAGCATTACATCTGAGCTGAACATTCTCTCTTCCAATGAACCAGTTTCCATCATAGCCAGTTACTGAAACTTCTGGAGCATCTAACAAAAAAAAAAAAAGATTTAACCTATCAACAATGAACTTGGACATGAAGTGTGTGCAATGGTCAGCTCAGTGGAGCAGACTTTTTCGGTTTATTGGGGTTTTTATGTTCTTTTTTAATTTAAAAAACAACAACAAAATACGCAGAGAACACCATTACAGTTCCAAGCTATAGCATGATATGCAGCAGTTGATTAGATGAGGAACAGTAAGTTGTTTTAGTTGGTGCAACTGTCCCACTGTGTGCTTTCAGCAAACATGTAGTGCTTTGGGGAAGTGAAAGGACTTCAGAAGAAAAGGATCAGTTTGATATTTTTTGAAAGTGAGGAACGCTAACTTAGAGCTACTTCTCACTAACAAAATACAGCAAAGGATCAGAAACAGTGTTTTGAGAAGGCAGGTAATTACAAAGTCATCAAAACATTCACAGATGCCAGTTAAAATGGTTAACAATTATGCACTGGCATCATAATATAGAATTATGTTCTTATGCCTCTAAAAAGCCAAGAGGCCACTTCAGATAAGCCAAGAGACCTGGCTGAAATAACCTAGCTGAGATATTCAGAACCCAGAGAACAGAACCACCAGTATGATTTGGTATAACCTCCTACAGCAGAGACGGAGCAGTTGCAAAAGCTGTTTGCATAAGGGAAGACTGAAGGAAGACTAGGGAAGAGACACAGAACCTCTGCTTCTCACTTGCTGCTGTGTTGCTTACTATACAATTTTGTTAAAAGTTCTGAAACATACCTTAGCATTACTTTCAGATAAAAAAAAAAGAGTTTAAGACCAACTTGGCCTCTCATTTCACTTTAAATATGGAACTTCCTTCTCTTATTCACTGTTTGAGACAATAATGGGAACAAATAATCTTTACTTCCATTTCTGTATCAATGGCATTTGGATCTAGAACTACATTTCAACATTCACAAAATAAACCAGTACTATTCACTATTTTATGCCAAAATAAGTGATTCTTTATCTAACAGAACAAAAGCAAACCCACGAGACATTCTAGTCAAACGAAAAAAGCAAAGTTTACTTTTTCCATTCACTGTATTTCTTCTACTTGTGTTGACAGATTTTTATGATTTAGGAACTTTAAAGCAGCACACAGCTGAGACAATACTAGAGAAAGAACAGAAAAATACCTTGGTTTGGTCATGTATGCATTGTCTAACAAGAAATGGATCACATTTTTATTTAACTGATATTTTTAATATCATATTTAACTGGTTTTCATCTGTTTTATTAATCTTAACTGGTTTTAGCTAAGCAGCATTGTAAGCCACCTCACTTCATATTCATGCATTTTAAATCCACAAATCTGTTAAACAAGCCTGGTACAGGTTTGAATTACGTAAGCAATCTGAAGCTGAATAATAAATGTTAGGAATGTATATATTATATTCTTGTTTCCTCATGCAAATTAGAGTGGAAAAAGCTTAGCAAGTAACTTGAAAATAACTTACTGACCCCTCTAAGTCCTACTTTCAACTTGTCAACTCAAACATGAACCTTCAATTAGAATTCTTTTTTAATATTGCTGAAATTGTAAGACACTATAAACAGTTTACGGATCAACTAAGTTTGTTATTTTGTCTGTAATCTTTTCGAAGTCAAATATATAAGTGAAGAACATATACGTATGAGCTACTATCCAAAACAAATGGCAGAAATGTAACAGTATTCTAGCTTTGTGTCTAGATGTCACCAAGCGATGTGATGCAGTCAACATGCTGGAGGAAAGGGATGCCACCCAGAGGGTCCTGGACAGGCTTGAGAGCATGACCCATGCAAGCCTCATGAAGTTCAACCAGGCCACATGCCAGGTCCCACATCTGGGTTAGGGCAATCCCAAGCACAAATACAGGCTGGGCAGAGAAAGGCTTGAGAGTACTCTTCAGGAGAGGGACTTGGGGGTGTTGGTGGATGAGAAGCTCAACATGAGCCAGCAATGTGTGCTCACAGCGCAGAAAGCCTCATCCTGGACTGCATCAAAAGAAGCGTGGCCAGCAGGTCAAGGGAGGTGATGCTACCCCTCTTCTCTGCTCCCGTAAGACCCCACCAGAGCACGTAGCTCTAGGACCCCCAACAGAAGAAGGACATGGGGCTGTTGGATCAAGTCCAGAGGAGGCCCACAAAGATCATCAGAAGAGTGAAGCTCCTCTCCTATGAAGACAGGCTGAGAGAGTTGGGGTTGTTCAGTCTGGAGAAGAGAAGGCTCTTGGGGAGACCCTATAGCAGCCTTCCAGTACCTAAAGGGGGCCTGCAGGAGAGATGGGAGGGACTCCTTATCAGGGAGCACAGCGATACGGTGAAGGGTAATGCTTTCGAACTTAAAGAAGGTAGATTTAGATCAGATATTAGGAAGACATTCTTTATGTGGTGGTGAGGCACTGGAACAGGTTGCCCAAGGAAGTTGTGGATGTCCTCTCCCTGGAGATGTTCAATGCCAGGCTGGATAGGGCTTTGAGGAACTCTAGTGGAAGTTGCCCCTGCCCATGGCAGGGATGCTGGAACTAAATGATCTTTAAAGGTGACTGCCAACCTAAACCATTCTATGATTCTATGTGTTTCGGGGTTTTTTGGGGTTTGGTTGTTCTGGTTTTTTTGGTTTTGTTTGTTTGTTTTTTAAATACAGGTACTAGGTTTCTACTCCTGCTTGGTCTACCTCTTCCCACATTTTTCTATACAGTTTTAATTTCACTTTTTCTCCTGAAGGACTAAGTGCTCATCTCCTTTCTGGGGAAGGTAATTACTCTCATTATCAGTGTATATTAGATATATACCAAGTTAGCAACTACCTTACGTAATACTTACACTGTATGTCCAACACATGAGGGTATCTTATCTCCTTTTCCAAAGCAGGGTGCCTCACAACACAAGTTATACGTCTTCCTCTTGCAAATCGTGTAGGGACAATCATATACTGACTTACAACTGTCACTGTTTCGTTTGGAAACAAAGTAGAGCTGGATTCCATTTCACCAAGGCCTCCTTCCCAGTCAATTTCTGCAGCAGGTTTTCCAGTGGCTGCTGTACAAGTGGCTGCTACTGTCCTATTTGCACCATCTATTAGAGGGTTTGGTCCTTTCGTTAAGCTCACAACAGGTTCAACTAGGGAAGAATAAAAAAAAAGTAAATTTAAACAAGACTGACTCCACATTTTTGACGCTTGCTATGTAAAAAGAGTTAGACAAGATCTAATCCATTTGCAAAAGCCCATGCTCATCAGATAACCTAAAAATAAGACCATGTCATATATCAGAGATGTTAGCTCTGCAAAGCTTTGGCCTGCTGATACTGTTCACTTTTGTCCACTCATTAATGTTTCTCATTCATTCATTAATGCATTGACAGGGAATTCCAACATGGTTAGGTTCAAAACCCCAACTACAGTGCTCCAGTTGCAGTGTCAGACAGACAGCTTAACTTATTAGGTTGAAACTATACTTTGAATTTTTTAAAAAAGCCTAGATTCTGCTGCACTTTCAAGCATTATGCTTAAAGTATTAATCTATACTGTCAGTTTGTGTCATTTCAAAGCTACTTAATTCAGTGTTTTAAGACCCAACATTAAGAGTTTAAGCTTATGTTGATCAGTACAATACAAATTGATTCCATGCTGAAAAGGGCAGTTAACCTCTAAAGTATTTATAATATATACACAGGTTATACATAAAAATCTAATATGCACACACAAATATATATAATATATTTATATTTTAATGTAAAATTTGTGTATATATATCATTTCTATATACAAATAAAATTCTCTCTATATATATATATTTGTGAACGAATCCCTATAGTATTTAGTTCAATTGGTTTAATTCTATGTCCAAGACTGCAAGTGGAAGGATCTGATCTCCTTGTAAACCCATCGTTCACCTCAAAATTTTAGAGGCTTAGAGAACACACTTTCTTCTAAAAGGAAGTTGAGTTCCCGATGTACAAGTCTACTGTTGAGGGCTATAGACCAAAAAGCTTTTAAAAAAATTCCTTTTTTTAAGAAATCTGTTTCAGCCCTGTACAAGCCATCCACCAGTTGCAGCCTAAGCCAAAAATACCATCTAGTGCTTCAGATGCAAAACCTTGGTTTTGCTTTCTAGGATGGTTTGTTTCTGTCATCAGTACTAGAAAAAAGTTTCCCAGTAGCATACTAGCCTATTCCATAATCCTTATCTTTTGATCTAATAATACTACCAGAGTCTTCCATAGTGAAGTCATCAGTACACACCATAATGCTTCAGAATTCATCTCAGTGGACCAGCCCTCCCCAGTCACAAAGCATACAACTCTTTCAACTTCTGTGCCTTTCAGTATCTATAAGGAGAAGTTTAGTTCACAAAATTTCTTTCCAAGTTGAAGCTGACCCACATACCTTGAAACGTAGCAGAGTTCACAATACCTGGCAAAGATACTTCTCCAGCTCCCTATACATTCAAGAGATAACTGGATAACTAGTATTTTCAGCTTGAGCAAATTCAGCGCCAGAATCAGTTTTTGATTACTTTCTGCTCAGTGTAACACTGCTCATGTCTGAAGAAGGCATCTTATTATTTGCATCATTACACTAAAAGGAAAGGTAACTACTAAATGGATAACCTTATAAAAACGTGTTTCCTGTTAAGCTCAGAAATGCTTAAAAAATATACCTTATTACCAAGTTGAAGGCTGTTTTTGGGGCAGATACTGAGGGTGGATTATTTTCTACTTTGCTTCTCTGAATATCTACCCTCTGTGATTTGTTAGTGACCCTAAATAAACCAACCACAGGGGTTTTGCACCAGATCCTTTATCTGAAGCATCTCTAACAGAGCTTCTTTCAAAATTTGATGCCTTGCTCTCCAGCACTAGCAACAACTAAACCCTTCTGCAATACACTTGTATATTTGAGCTGACGTACATATGAAGTATTCTACCATTTGAAAAAAGCCTTTAAAACCTAGCATGGAGAACTTGGCATTATGTAGCTTTATTATTTGACCCACAATTTAGTTCCCCTGATTTAAAATAAACAGTACTGCCTTGTTCCCCCCAGATCACTAGCAGTAACCTTTTCAGTAGCTTCTGTAGTATTTCTGAAATGCAGAAGTGAACACCCAATTTTACATTTAGTGTCTTAGAGCAAAAATTGCTGTCTTTATGCTTGTATCTCCCCTCTATCTCCATCACAGTGAAATCCACTAAATTAGCAGCTGTCATTGGCTTTTCATGACAGATCTTATAGACCCAAAACATTTCAGCTGGAAATAGTTTCATATTGTATTCCTTTGAGTTTTCCTCAAAAAAAAGTATACAATTCCAGATTTTTTTCCTCTACCCCTTTGTGAAGGGATACAAAAGCCAACAACAACCCTTAACTAAGGGCAGCAGAGAGCTCCAGACCCAAAGCAGACTACTCAGTACACTACTTCACTTACTGTGCATTCAAAAAAAAAAATGTCTTCAAATATTAAGTGATAGTAACCAGAGAACAGGTTATAGACTCGTTTTAAAAGTCTAGTTTCTCCTAAGATTATCATTATTAGGAAAAAAGCATACTTAGCTTTCTTGAGTAGTATCTGAAATTTCTGAGATTGGCCAGTTTCAGCTCATTGTGTAATTCTTAGTTTTATACTTGTCAGAAAGACAAAGCTAAACTATTTCAAACTACTCAAGTTCATGAAATATAGTTATTACCATTCCAATGTATTTTGGTGCTTTAGATGATTTTTTTTATTTGTTTGGGGTTGTTGGGGTTTTTTTGTTTTGCTTTTTTACACTTCACAAATGGTTAGGCTTCTACTGTCACTTCTCCTAAGATTCTTGGACTACATGCCAACTACAACCAAATAGCTACATACTAAAAAGTGGAAAGTTCAGTGGTCGTAGGGAGACACATGAAGGACACATGAAGGGGGTTGGGGAAGCATTAGAGAAGCTGCTTCACCCGTTCCATAGAAACATTATGCTCTACTTGGGTCAAATGAAAAAGATGGTGAGGACAATGCTTAGTTTGGGAAAGGAAGCCACCAGTCTCACAAAAATCCAAAAGCAGAAGGGACCTGCTTCCACAATGTAAGAGTTCAAAGGCATTGGCAGTTTCCACCATCCCCTTTAAATAATTCACAAAGTAGATAACCTGTCTATCCAGTCAATGTATCAAAAGGTCAGCATGCATGGATCATCTCATTCCTGCATCTTAAGAGAAGAATAGTCACACAAATCCAAAGCAGTATTACAGCATGAATTATATTTGAGCTATAAGAAATGGTGGCTGAAGTATGCACGCTACATGTGTGGCTCTTCAGGAATTCTCAACAAATTTGCATATCTGTGCTAGCCTTTTCACTGATTCATAGCCACTATTTAACCATAATTACCCTAGGCTTCACCTTACATTCTCAAGGAGTAACAAAAGACCTCCGATTGTAATGTCTTTACACATCTTTATGGAAAAACAACATAATAAAGCATCTAGAAAAAGAAATGCCTGGAAACTTTTTAGGATCTCAAAGTTTCTTCTTGGTTTTAAGTACTTTAGAAGCCTTTTTCAACTGCTTCTGCTAGTTTTAAAACTGATTTTCTTCTGCTACTGTGCACACAGGAGGTCTGGACAAAATTGGCGTGATTATAACACAAACAGTATTATTTCCACTTACCAGTAAATCACTAATTCCTTTGGCAACAGCACGACACTGGGAATTGTCAGTCCCTTCTTCACCACAACTGACATTTACTTGAATAACTTCTTTCCAAAACAGTATTTCTACTTTATTTTCCCTCCCCTCAAAACTAGCAGCCTTATACTTCTGTGTAGCTTATCCTGCCCGCTAACTAATCCTTTATTACTGACTTGGGGTTTTTTTTTTTTGTTATTGGGTTTTAAGACCAGTCAGTTGACTAATTTATTTGATATTTTTTCTTGGCCCAGAGGAGAACAGGTACATCTCATCAACTAGCACTTTTCAGAAACCGTTACTTTTTTAGAATTGTCTGAAAGGATCACTTTTCCATACTGTCTGACATGCATCTTTTATGAATTCCCTGTTGTTAGGAATTATTATAAGATATTATTCCTAGATTAGCGTGTCTGGAATCTCTTCATGGTGACAGACTTACATCTAACCTTTGCCGTTCTCATCTGTGCAGCTCTTTCTTCACTTACAGCATTGGTAAAAGCTAGCCTGCAGAACAAGATCTACTTTATCAATATCTATGCTGAGCAATCTAGCTCAGCAAGACAGGAGGAGTCCTGCACTTGTGAACCAAGCACTTTAAGTCATGTACAGCATTCAAGCTAGTAACATAAGGCGGTTAGCTCTGCAAGCTACCATGTCACTCACACACCATCTCTTCTGCCTTTGAACACCATTTCGGACAGTTCAGTCAGCATCTTGAGAAAAAAAACAGCTTGACATACAGTTATTTCCCCTTTTTTTTAACCTAGTTTAAACTAAGTAAGCGTGAAGAACCAAAGATTTAAACAAGATACCTGTTAGACCCAAAAAGCATTTTCTTATTTTCACTGTCTTGACCCTACAGTGCATTTTCTTAAGACAACATGAAGCACTAAGCAAAGCAAACTGCGAGTGAGCAGTCAGCAAACATGGTAAGTCTGTTAAGCTTAAGTAGCATAAGACAGAGGTTCTAAATATGGTCTAAGTGATCAGTGTACTGGGGCAAAATAGAAGACATTTTATTCTGTAGTTATTTTTTCCTCCATTTGTCTTCAGTGTCTGTGCCTTACGGTGCACAAGCATCTACTACATGATTAAGTATGTCCACTACACATAGGACGGAAACTAATTCTTTGCTAAATAGTAACAGAGTCTAGGAAAAAGGGCAGTGCTGTTTGGACTGAAAACAGTTTCAGCCCCAGGACATGAAATTCTCTCCTCACTTAAGAGAATTTTTTACAACAGTGGGAAAGTGCAGTCAGAATAAAGCTGAGTTTAAGTTACATCAGGTTTAAATTTTCATCAGAGCTAGTCAATGCCTAAAGGCTCTGCTGAGCTTGGAACTGCTGAACTCAAAAGTTATTCAGGTTACACACATATTCTAAAAACCATTACTTCCCCAGTACTTTTAATGTTTAACTCTAGATATCAGTGTAGCAAGACGTTTTTAGAAGGACAGAAAATGCTCTGCCAAGGCCACAGAACATAGATAAATCTAACAGAGGTTTGACTACCTAGCTCTACATACAAGCCAAGTAGCTGCTAACTAGGACATAAAAGAATCTTTGCCAGTAGCAGTTGGGTTTTTGCTATTCAGAGGTTGATACCAAGTCACTGATAGGCTTACAACTATCAACAAGCATCTACATAATCCACTATGAAAAGAACTATGATCAAGATTAATGTATGCCTGACAAATACTTCTTTACACATTATCAAAAATTGCAGTTGGAATGGGTATCGTATCAAGCAGGTTGTGGCTCTTCTACATTTTCAAATGTAGAATAATAAACACATACGCCATATATTTGCTTTATAAGTTCCTTCTCACATTCTCCATAAACCTAAAATTTGAAGGGCAAAATGGATCCAACTACCAACATGATCTGAAAAAATGCATCTTAAAAATAGGGACTGACTAGAAGAGATGAGGGAAAGCAGTAAGAACCTCCCACTATATGTTGATGAAGCACAACAGCTGAAACCTGAAGTAAAATGACTGCTACAATAGCCGCTTGTAGTACAGACAGAAGACAGGTGGAAGAGAGCCATAAGGTCACATGCTTTGTATATCACACTGAACTTACTTGGTCAAGTTACTGGTTTCAAATTGGATTAAGCTATTTTGATGCATTTATTTTGCCCCACCTTGTGGTGAAAACCAGTTTACATACTGTACTAAAGCCATCTGATTAATCTCATATAGTATTCTGCTACTGTGAAAAGTAGAGATCAAAGACCAAGAATATTCTAAAAAGCACATTTGTTTACAAGAAGAGTCATTGAGAAGCACCTAATCTGTAGAAAATACCACTTGACTACTTGCAGTGGATACAGAAGTAATTTACTCTATTATAAGAAGGTGTAATATTCTAAGGAGAGGGCAAGTCAATGGGGCTTCAACTTTCAGGATAGAGTAATCATTTTAGGTCGTATTGCACTACCACCTAAGTCTACCTGTGCCTTCAGTACTAGCCCTTTGCGACAGCAACACCGAACCCCCAACAAGATAGACAAAATCAGTTTGTGAGAAAACTGAGTTTATACAAGCTTCATATTACAAATATCCACAAGCAGTTAAGGGCTTAAATTGTCTCTTCCTTCCTAGAACTCCCAGTAGTCGTCTATGCAGTTTTACTTTACACTTACACTGTGCAAAGAACAGTTTACATCACCAGACACAAGCAGCTACTTTAATTTATTATTATTAGCAACAAATATGAGGAAATTTAGGCAAGGCTGTAGCTAAAGCCATGTTTGGCTGCTTCTCAGCACACACACAGAGGTCCCTATTGCCAGGTCTATGTTCCAAAGCACTGTCCAAATGCTTAGATTAGCACAATGCTTAAATAGGAACTGCTTATTTGTTTTTAATATCTGGAAAGAAAATAAATCAAAGAGCAAGTTCTAAAGAAGCAAGACCCAAAAGAAGTCTCCTCAGTGAAGTTAGTAAGAATATCAAGACATCCGTTACGAAAGACAGGCAAATACATTTTTTTTTTGTATTGTCATTGGGTTAAAAGGTAAAATACAACATATTAATGTTTGCAGAATTTCACTAACAAGTTTGTGCTATTAATTTCGCCTCCTTTCATAAAGAAGTCGACTTACCTAGTACTGTTACAGTTGTTGATGACTGCGTATTTCCAAGTGGGAATGTAACTGCCTTGCAAATATATTCTCCTGCATCAGAAAAGCTTACATTTTTTAAGATGATTGTTGCATCTGCAAGTGAGTAGTTTTTAAATGACACTCTTCCTTGGTATTCTCCTTGAACAGATATTCCATATTCAGGATGATGAACAGCAATAGTCTGTGAACTTTTACCGTGTATCTTCTCCCAAGAAACTTGTGCAATTGTTTCATTTACATCAATTATGCATTTCAGTGCAACCTTCTTCCCCCAAACTGCTGTCACATGTGGATCAACAATTGGTCCAGCTAAGGCACCTAAAAATAAAGCAATCATTAGTTGGTACACAAAAAGGTTATCCCTCTAAGTCTTCACATTAAGCCTTCTTCATTAATTAGCTTGCTTTTTTCAAAGAGAATTCTTACTTTCTTCTGAATAACCGTATGCTAGCTTATTCACAGCAGTGTGGAAACATTACAAAAGGATGCTTTAAGCAGAAACAAAACTAAAGGTAGATCAACCATTCTTCGGAGAATACTGCCACTAATACATAACTTTCTATAAAAATGACCTGATAACTGTGTAACTGGTATGTCAACCTTTTGGGAATTTAACTAGACATGATCATTGCATGTATTCAGGTTCATTGAAAAAACAGTCCTCAGACATGGCACTTGAAAATTTTTACCTGATGCTCTGGATCAGTAATCAGACTGCTAAATTACTACTCTTATTTTTACTTTCAAATGATAAAGACTACTAGTAAAGTTAATTTAAGGAGAAATGCATAAGTGAAACTTCTACCACTTACCATACCAGTAACTACATAAAAAGCAAAGCAACAATTAGAAAAAAAACCAACCAAAAAAACCCCAAAGACCCATAAACTACTTAATCTTCACAGTGACAGTTAATCTAAGAATTCCATTTTAGATTCAGTATCCTACTTTCCAATAGATATGTATGTACTGTCATACATATGCAAGTTCTTTTACACTGTAGTGTGGTGTCTTCACACTAGATCTTCCCTCTGTACTAACACAGTAAATATGCAACAGTAGGTATAAGCCAAGTGTTTGCTTAAGATTCAACGTATTCCCATTTAATACCTAAAATACTTTCCACAGCAGCAACTGCATTCTGAGCTCAGCATTTTATATCACCACCTTTCAAGAAAGGAAATCCTTCAGGACAAATTTCATTAAACCATAGATTCACAATTGAAGTTGCTGGAGCATCTGTTTGGCAAAACAAATCATTTGTTCTCTTACAGTAAACTAACACGATGAAAAAGAATCAAAGTCTTGGTCCACACTGTGTTTCTTTTTCTGTGCTTAAGTTTTAACACAGTCATTTCAACTGCTCTGATTTTCTCTTCAGTTATCAAATCAGTACTCAAGCTGTTATTGAGGAAGTTTACCCACGGAACAATATTCAAGTCTAAATTTTAGTAGCCCCCTTTTCACAAGCACAAAAAAGGTTGTTTGACTTGAGATATTAACCGCCTTGTCAGTCAACCAGTTCCCGCAAAAGAGAAACCATGTGTTCGAAAAAGAATTCTCTACATGCTTTTATATCTAAGTCCACTTTAGAAAGTTTTCCATTTCCCATCAATTGATTTTTCAGCGTTCAAACTATAACTAAGTCAATGAAGTCACCTCAACAAGTGATTAAAAGATTCAGCTATGGATTTCTTCAGTATAAAACTAGTAACTAATGCCACTAGTATAAAAACATTGCACAATGTTTTATGCACATAAAAAGTTGCACAAATAAATCAAACTAAGCCAGAACTTTAAACCAAGATTGTTGATATGCCAGTCACTAAGAGGCAAGGGGGGAAAAAAATAGCCAGAAAACTCAAAAAAACCCTGAATAAGTAACTTTAATATACAGAATATCTACCATAACTAAACCACAAGTAACTAAAGAACATTGTCTAGTCTTCTCATGCCTCTTGAACTAATATGTACTGCTGAGAAAGACATTGGAAAGAGGGCAACTCTTTGAAGACTGAAATGTGCAGAATTCTGCCCAAACTTTGTCTCCACTTGACAATGCTACATTTAAGCATGAGGTGGAGTGCTCCTTAAAGACTACATAACTATTGCTTTCTACCTTATATCTAAATAAGGCTCACAATTTCTGCACTGTATTTCAGAATGCAAAGAATATACATATTCTGTAATGTCATTTAAGAAAACACACTTTTGTTCAGAAATCAGTAATTTGCAACATTTCCATCTCCTGAATCTTAACCTGTAGTTAACCTTAATATAATGATCAGCTGTATAACTCCAAACTTAGTACAGAAAAGCCCTAAAAGTAAGCTTACATAAAAGCTGCCTGGACTTCTGGGAAGGTAACAAACTGAACTGGAAAGTCATCCTAGTTAGTGGGACACATAAGCTCGTTTGTTTCCTTTAATATTTTTTTTTTGACAACTACTTCCAATTAAGAGGCTTTAGCTACAGAAAAATGACCAGAGTACATTTAAAAAGTCAATAGTCTACTGACAGTTATCCCTTTTTTGAAGATGTGGAAATAAAACATTTTTTCCACCAAGGAATGCTTCTAACAGTTCATTTGTGCCATGAGAACATTGTGTTCTCACATGAATTGCATGAATATTTTTGCAAGTCAAACATTTCTATCGCTGATACTTTCAAGATTGACAGATTGAACTGAGCAGGCCTCATATGTATATAAATATACATATATTACATTTCAGCTATAGAACATTGTTACATCTTATTGTTCATTCACCTTATCCAATAAAGACAGAGCCAATAGATTATTACACACTTATCTCTTCTGACATGTTCAGACTCTAAAGACAACTCATCTACACTAATCATTTATCTTGATCTTACATATAGTTTATATAACAGTATATATATTCCAAAGTGTTTAAAGTTTTGAAAATAGTTTAAAGCTCAAGTGAGAACAACCACATCTTTAGTTCACAATAACACCTTTAGTTTTAAACTTCAGCCAATTATCAGTATTTAACTAACTTTTGGTTGCTGAATAATGAAGCTAACAGTTCAAAATAGCAAGTTATTTACTATATTGATATCAGGGCTCTCCAAGACTTGGGACTCTAAGACAGGTATTTCCTCTGACATAGACACTTCCACTCAAGAGTTAATACTTTTCTCTAAGATTGTACTTGAATAATGATTAACAGCTACATGTCTACTCCAAAGTAAAGCTTTCCAGGCTTACAATGCACAAGATTCTGAAGAACAAGACATTTCAAGGCCACATTATTCATCTCCTTAACTGATCCAAGGTACTGATGCATAGGACACATTCACTGTTTTAATAAAGCCTAGCTCTCCTCCTCTTGAAATCTAACATTGAGATCTGACCTCTGCTTGCACAGTCAGTTTCAATACTGAAGTCCTTCCTTATCATTCTCAACATCCCTTAAGAAAAAAAAATTTGTATTCACTTACTAATCAAGATCTCGTTTTGTAACTTCTCAATGCAAAACATCATGAAGTTTTCTTAGATTTTTCTTTAGATTTGACAAAGTTTTTGTGGAATCTATTTTCCTTTTTGCTTACTTGGAAGATGAAAAAATTTCTGACATCTTCCCTCAATCATGTGCACTCTGACAGGTTATAAGTTCCAGAAAGTCTTTGAAACGTGGAATGAGGTTCTCACATAAGCTGCTTAATTGAGTACACTGTCAGATGACTTTTACTGGTGGTTTACAATAATTACTTGAGTACCATATTGTCATATGGCACCCAATCCCATCAATTTCAAAGCTTTGAACTTAACTATCATTCAGCCTGTATATATGTTTTAGAAGTCCTTGTCTGTATCAGTCAGCCAGACTTAGTCCTTTAATGAACCAATTCATACTACTAGTCAGATTGCACAGGCAATCAATTTACCTTGTTTTGATCAGAAAGAGCTTGTCCAGTACTATTTCATATGCAGCCTGGTACTATTGTTATCTCCAGTACCTTTAGATGTTTGAGTTTTACCTAAGTTCCTACACACTAACAGATGTTTTGATCGCACAATGATCCAATCCATGCTGGTAGTACTTCACATCCAAGTCTATCACAAAACTACCTTGCGTCTAAAGTTATGAGGTGTTAAGCAGGTGGATACTCCTCCTAGTTGATCTACTTGACACGCATATTTTCCGATCTATTTGCATGCCTGCTAATAAAATCCAACCTATTTCACAGATAACAGTTAGTTGCATGCAGACACCGACAGTCCACATCTCAGCTTCTCAAACCGCAACATGTTGTTCCTCTCTATCTCTAATTTTACCAACCTCAAGGACTTAAAAGCAGCCATTTACTATTCATGGCTCCACACTTGCTTATTAATGCTGTGATACTGCCCTACCTCAATTTAAATGATTTCAAAGCTGAAGAATGGATTACCTCATTTGAGAGTGGAAGGAGAGAAAGTATAACCTTCTTGTTCTAGTATTTACAGTATAATACCTTCCAGCAGAACATGGTTTTGGCCCTTTGAGTTCTGACACCCCCTGCTCCCTCCCAAAAATGAGCTGCAATATCTTTTCATTTTCCCACCCACCTTTCACATCACCACACAGACCAGATTTCAAGGCCAAGTACTGCAAATATATCTCAGTAAAAATTGTATAAGCTATTCTTTTATTTCAGATAACTACTAGATTTCATCATTTTTCTCAAACAGGTTGTTTTTTTTTTTTATCAGGTTTACATTGTGTTCATTAGCTCTCCAGTTTCAGACCATCGCAATAATCTATTTAAAAACAGTAACAATTACCATTATCACTTATCTTACCAAAAAGCAGTTTGAAGAGTAAACAAAGCAGGAAAAATCCCTAAAACTTATTTCTGGCATTAAAAGCCACCGAACTAGAAGCTATCAAATATTGACTGTGATAACATGTTCACTAGTAATTCTTAGCCAAACTTCTCACCAACTAAAAAAAAAGATACCAAGGAAATACAGGGTCTTGAAAACATAATGACCGTCTTAATAACAAAGTGCCCATGCTACAGAATGAGAGAGTAGCCTCCACACTTCCAGCCTTGTTATTTGCTATAATAAACAGCAGATTTAGAGGTTTTCTATATGGAACAGCCATGCAAAAGTCTAGTTACAAAAGCAATCCATTTTGTTACCTGCTATAGAACCATAGCCTGCTTAACAGCACACCACTGGCAAGACAAATCGCATTGCCACTTCTTAGCCACTTTGCACCAGCTCAACTGTTTCCACAAGACAATAAAGCCAAACTGCAGAAGAGCAGAAAACCTGAAGGTTTTCTCTACGTCAGCAAGTTATTCAGCTCATAGGTGTATCTGGCCTTAGTACACACTAATACAGAGAACTAAGATGAGTCCCAATCAAGAGTGGAGCAGAACAATAAGAACACCCCATTTTGGTGACATCAAGTTGCTATGTCAGCAGAACTTCCCACGAAACACTCTTAAGGTCAGGATAGACATTATTGTTAGGTCAGTTTAATTTTAGCTGACATCAGAAAGCTTAGATCCATTCTCCCAGCCCTCCCTCTCCTGCACAAGCACTCATCAGGTACCTAAGAGAGAGCCCTACAAAACCACTCACTTTTTTCTTCCTGATCTAGCCTTCTGAATTTCTCTTTCCCGGTTTAGTCAATCACAAGTGGCAATGCAACAGAGGCAACAAGACCACAGCCACATATTCTACTGGCATTTTAAGATCTGTTTAGCTAGAAAATCAAATCACTTAGGGACACTGCAGAAAACAAGCCTGAAACCCTAACTTGAGGCTTTATAAAAATATATGCTTAAATTACTGGGAAGAAGTCAGTGTGTGTCTTTTGAGTACCAGAGCATGATCAAATTACTGTGTCAAAAAAAAAAAAAGATCAGGACCAAGGAATGGAAAAGACTCAAGATTAAGTAGTACAAAATGCTCCAACACTAGCTTCCAATTAAAATTGTTAAGCAAGTACCTAGGAAAAAACTGCACTTACATCAAAGAGATAGTATTATAGCCTAGTGTTGTTCTCATCTTTGGATTTGCTTTACCAGTCCTCGCTTGAAGCGGAGTGCTAGCTTGCCAATGAAGTTTTTTGGGGGAAGTAGGCTGGGAGCAGAAACAGGGCATGAGACTGACTTCTATAAGCATTATGTTCACTAGACTCAGCTCAAGTTCCCTTTTTTATACAGCATCTGCCTTTTAAAAAGCAAACCAGAGGTATGTTATCTCCATCTTAGAAGACCAATTCATAGAATCATGGAGTGGTCAGAGTTGGAAGGGACCTTAAAGATCATCTAGTTCCAAGCCCCTGCCATGGGCAGGGATTCCTCCCACTAGACCAGGTTGTTCCAGTCCCTATCCAACCTGGCCTTGAACACCTCCAGGGATGGGGCATCCACAACTTCTCTGGGCAATCTGTTCTAGTGTCTCACCATCCTCAAAGAACTTCTTCCTAACATCCAATCTAAATCTACCTCTACCTTCTTTCAGTTTAAAAACATTACCCTTTGCCATACTGCTATGCTCCCCGATAGAGTCCCTCCCCATCTTTCCTGTAGGCCCTCCTGAATACTTGAACACTACTATAAGGTCTCCCCGGAGACTTCTCTTCTCCAGGCTGAACAACCTCAATTCTCTCAGCCCGTCCTCATAGGAGAAGCGCTACAACCCTCTGATCTTCATGGCTTTCTTCTGAACTTGCTCCAGCAGATCCATGTCCTTCTTACGTTGAGGGCTCAAATTCTTAAAAACTTGTTCAGTGTTTATCACAACAGTATAACAGACATGCAAAAGCCTACCAGAAGGCAAAAAATCTTGAAGTGAGGTGTAGCAATTGAAGAGTCTGAAGCAGAGGCTACTGAAATCCTCTTTAGCTGGCAAATGCACTCAAAGTCATCTCAGACTGCTTTCGTATTTTATCAATGTTCAAGGGACTCAATCTTTTGAATTCAGAGGTCAACCTGATACCAAAGGGAAATGAGGAACATTATGACAATTGTTTAAATAATGACATATTCCTGGATTTCTCCTGCTGCATTTATTTATCACTACTGTGATTTACACATATTCATCACTTGGAAGTGCATCTATTAACTTCTGAATGTTAACTTTTTATACCTACAAATGAACCAAAACTAGGTCCCAGTCTTAACTTTATCTAACACATAAGCACCTCCCCTTCAGGCAATTATAGCCTACATGCTTACAAAGGCAAGGGAAACATCGTTGCAAGCTGAAAATTGTGAAAAAGTTACACAAAGATAAATTTTTTAAAGCAACCTAGAAGCTGAACACGCTGGCCACAAGAACAGGTTGAGTTCGACAATGCATGTAAAGGTCAGTCTCTTAATTTCAGTGCTGTGTCAATCAAGAATTAACTGTTGCTAAAGCAGAAGTATTACCCAAAAGATCAAGCCCAAGACAGATAAATTCTCAGTTAAGTCCTATCACAGGATGTTCTGCAGAATTTAAGTATTTTGAACCTCTACCTGCTGCTTCTAAGGGTGGAGCTGACAACATGTCGCACTATTCTAACAAGAGGCTCATCTTACTCAACCCCTTCAGTCCCCACAGCTGACGGAAGGGAAAGTCAATTATCTTCCTCTAGTTGCTGAATCAACATGTATAGCTATATACAGATATTGAGGAATACTGGTATTTGTGGGGAAGGCTACAGATACCAGTCACAAGATAGCATCCAGAGCCCACAGGGAGAAGATTCATACTGCCTGTTAAAAGGCCATATAATACAATACTGGACAAAATACTCTCATCCTAATATAAATGAGTCAAGATGATAGAGTATACAAACCTCTATAGCACCACAATAAACACTTATTATCAGCAAGATAGATGTTTTCATCACAGAAAGCAAGGAAACAGATTAGAAAGGGGTATTTTACTCCAGTGCAACACAAAGTCAAAGAAAAAGTAGTTAAACCTCTGAGTTTAACATTAACATAGCTTAAGCACAACTCAGAGTCATGAGTCGAAGTTTCAAGCGCAGAGCTTTTTTTCAAGTCGGCATGGCTGTGACCCACTATTCTTATTTCACAATGCTGCTTTCTTCACGTGTTAACTGGTACTTCTGGTCTAGTTTCACCACCTCCACCCGGGGCAGAAACTGTGCCCCTGCATACTCTGCTTCCTACCTTACTGCACAGACCTTTAGTGTCAAGCAGCAGGAAACTAAATACAATCTAAGACACTAGAGGAAAGTTTAAAATAAAGGTTAGGCTCATGATTCAAATTGAGTTGTGAAGGACACTTAGAAAGCCAATTTTATAAGGTTAGAGCTTTAAATTTAACTGCTCACCAAGAATGTTTACAAAGGCCCGTGAACTTTAAAACTTCATCTGGAATTTCAACTTAAACCATATTAGCACCAGTGCCTGTTTTACATGCTCTTACATTATAATCTTCTATGTATGTTAACACATAACAAATTAAGACATTTGTGTTTATCCTGATACTAAGCATTCAGATGTTTACAAGACATGTTGAACTAATAAGTGAGGCAAGTTATGCAGCAGCTGGACGTTCTTCCGCAATGAACATTCCAACCTCTGTTTAACCAGACAAACCTCCCAGTCCCACACCCTTTAAAAGGAAACACACAAAACAATAAGGTACTCTTTGTTTTCCAAGAAACGGGTCACACTCAAAAGCAGGACTGGAGGAGAACATCTCATGCTTAGTCCCACTTCCTCAAAAAACTAGTAATAAGAGTAAACAAGTAGTTCAAAAGTTATCTACAGAAACATACACCATTTCCTCTCTCTAAACACCACAAAATGCTTCACATTCCCATTTAAATAAATTTAAATGCTGAAATACCAGAAGTAATAAGTACAAATACACAAAAAGAAAAGCAAGAGATATCAAAAAAAAAGCAGTTATTCATGTAACTCAAACTTTTGATTGGAAAATTTGTTAAAGAGCTCCACATACTCTTTTCAGTAAAGGTTTTCTTCATCAAAGGGCCAGCCAGCTCCCAGCAGATAATCAGTCCTCTCTATTATTTCTCATACTCTGATCCACAAGAATATATTCAGCTTTTGTCACTTTTTTTTTTTTAAAAGCTCTTAACTCTTCAGAGCTGTGTATATGAATCAACACGAAATCTCTATTAGCACCAGTTTGTCCTCAACTGAGTCACTATGACATACTCAAATCACTCCTTAGAGACTAGTTTTCTCATTCTCAGCCACAAATAAGACTTGGAAAAATAACAGACAGCCTTCAGCTGTGAAAAAAGCAACTCATTCTGAGTACACTCATTAATAAGTTGTTATAAGTTGATGTTTAGACACATGTTTAGTGTTGTTTCCTAAAAATTAATTTTAAAAGCTCCATTTCTTCATTTATTTGCAAGGCTGTGAATTCAAGGTGATGACAGAAATTCCACTCAGGAGATATAGGGTAGCTCCTAATCACTTAGTTTTAGTCCTAAGCTAGTCCTTCAGCTTTTTTGCCATCTATAAATCAAGTACACAGAACTTCATTTGCCTTTAAGTCAGCCCCATCACCTACTACCAACTGCCTTTCATGACACAAAGAGACAATTACATACATATATTATAGAAGAACTGCCAGTTTCTGGACATTAGTTCATTCTTTGAATGAAGTTCAATTGAAACCTTTTCATTTCAATTCTTGTATGCTTTTCAGAGCTAAGTCTAGAAGTTCCAAAACTGGCATTACAATGCTTTTAACTTTAAAGCAGATGCCAACATAATATTAAGAGGACATGCTTCAGAACAGTACACTACCTAGTTTATACCTTCTATAAAGGTACAAACTGCTGCAGCAGTGCAGCTGCCTTCATGCAAGACTTCTGGCAAAGATAGTCTTCTTTCCTCTTAAGACTGTAAAACTGTGAAGACAACACAGCTTCCAGTCCACAGTCCAAGCTTCAGAGACAAGCATGAGACATTCAAGCTGCCATAAATCACCATTATTCTACCATGTTCAGAACTGCAAGAGATGCTCAGCTGTGCCAGTGAAGGACAATCCAGTGGAGCCAAGGCTTACTGGAGGATTGTTTGTCAGGACAACCATTTACTCCTAACGCTTTCAGCTGTCCCAAGCCTGATCTCACCTGTCAGCTTCGCCCTCAGCTGATTTTTAAGTAGTGATCCATTTCTTGTTGTCTTCTGCAGCCACAGCATCCTCTGGCAAGGAGTGCCAACAACCTTGCTACCAGTTCTAAAAACACCTTCTTTGCTTGCAACTTGCCTCCTTTTAGCTTCATTTGATGAGCACCTATTTCTTGCACTGTAAGAATGTATGTATACACATTGTTGACATCACTCATGATTTCACAGGTTCCACCATATCTCTCCATCTCTTCCCCTTCTCCCAAGAAATAATCTCTTTTCTCAACTGAGAAGTCTTAGCCAACTTCACACAGAAGCCCATTTTCATACCTTTGATCCTTGCTGCCTTCCTCTGAACCTACTTCAACCCTAAAGTTTTTTAGGTTTTGTTTATTTGTTTGCTTTTAACATCAAGGGACCAAAACTGAACAGAGTACTTGAACAGGCAAGCAACCTAGTAACACATTAGCACAGTATATTTTCTTTTGCTCTCCAACACTTCATTTGCCCACCACGCCCTTTTAAAGAAAACACAGAAAATAATCAGTTATGGAACTGACCATCACATACCCAAGGCCTTGTTTCCAACTATACAAATAGTCAGCTCAGAGGCAACAATATATGAAGTTTACTCCTCCCCTCCGTCAAGGGGGCCTCATGGGTATCACTGAACATTTACCTACACTTCAGATTGTTTCATTATTCAATCACTTAGTTTCATGAAGTCCTCTGTAACTGTGTAATTCATCTTTATTCCAACTTACCAGAGAAAAGTAGTTGCACATAAAGGGCAAAAATAGGTGTTTGGGAGTGGCTTGAAGGGTGGAATTCAGTTGTACAGAGTCCAACTGTTGGCTAATTGTCTATTGATACTGGGGCAAGTATAGTTTTCATGTTTCCGATGGCAGGATATAGTGCACTTAGTAAGTTTGTGCATTATACCAAACAGATACAGTTGATACACTAGGAGGCAGGACTGCTACTTTCAGAGACCTGAACATGCTAGAGAAACAGGCTGGCATGAACATTATGGAGTTCAGCACTGGCAAGTGTAAAGTCCCACATATGCACTGGAATAACCCAATGCCTGACCAGGCTGTAGTTTCCTGGTTCCTCTTCTCTTGAAGGAAGATGTGATGTCTGCCTTTTTCTACTCATCAGGAACCTCCTCCAGTCACTATGACTTTTCCAAGGTGACAGAACATGAGATCAGCCAACACCTCCTGACTTATGATAACTTCAAAAAAACCCCACACATAGGGCATTTCAGCTATTTTGGGGGGAACAAGACCAATGGAAAAACACTTATATTAACGTGTTTATTAACCCATTAACATTAATATATTAACTTGTTTATTAATTGTCTTTAATAGGATATTACTTTTACATAGGAAGATTAAAGCAAAAATTTAAGTCAAGCAGAAATGACTGTTGCTCCAACTTTAAATGGAGAAAGGAACATGGCATGCTCAGAGAGACTGCCCAATGCATTTGGTGCTGCAAGCGTACACAGTCCTTACAGAAAACTCAAGGATAAGCTAGCAAAAAATTCTGTCCAAGTAAAAAATTCTGAATTTCTTGAAATAAGCACCCAGGTATCAGAATTTTGCAGGGGTTGTTTTTTGTGAAATTAATTTTCAGGAAGGACCTGAAGTTCTGCTAAGCATACAGCAACAGTTGTAAGCATTCAGCATTCCCTGTCCCCACAACTGTACCTCTTACACTGAAATTAGAAAACCATTAAGTCAGGTACATGGACATGTGTGATGTCCTAGATGAAGGAACAAGACCTTCAGTCCCTAGGAAAGTCTCTATTCCCTTAAGCAGGCTGCCCCTCTACTTTTTATATCTCATCTTCCCACATACCACCTACTCTAGGAAGAACCGAGGGCTGCAGGAGGAGAAGGGAGGTTGTACTTTGCACTACATGAAGTAGCAAATCTCTTAAGTTCAGGAAGATGGCTAAACATTAACCTCACAGTTTCAATTACTTGTAAGGTTTGAATGTTATCTGCCTATATTTAACAACTGCAGCCATACTATGAAATACAAAATGAACATATTTTGTCAGGAGCAGCAAATCATAAAAATACAATGCCTAAATCTCAGCTGTCCACTACAAGATCTGATGAGTTACCAGCTACATTACAAAGTTATGTGGATGCCTGCTGCCCACCGCTGGCTTTTTTTTTAAGCTGGTAAGGCCACCCTCCACTACAAGCTATTCCAGCAAGTTAACCCTTTTTTCCCCAGGAACTGCATCAGGACAGTAAGCCTAGGTAACTGATAGCCAAGTATATTAATGCTGTATAATAGTATAATAGCTGCTGTATTTACTGCCAAACTACATTTTGAGTATTTGTCATGCTGCCACTCAGCTCTGTGCTGTAAGAGACTGGTTTTACTGGCTACTTACTGAAGTAACAGAAGACACGCAGGCAAATCTTTCTTTAGTAAGTTTTAGAGGATCTCTTAATTACTTTAGGAGTTAACAATGGGATCCAATTTTAGAATAAGCTTTTAGCAGTCAAATTCCTTTATCCTAAATCTTGTTTCAGACTTCACTTGGGCATTTTAGTCTTAATAGAAAAAGACTTCCAACCACTTTTACTTTTCTTCCAGCAGCTATAGTATACCAGCTCCTGCCTACCCATGCACAAAATGAGGGTAATTTAGACTGAAAGGGACTTCTGGAGTTTATCCAATCCGATCCCAAACTGAAAGCAGGGCCAACTTTGAAGTCGGATCAGGTTGCTCAGGGTCATTCCATAGCCAGGTTCTGAATATTTTCAAGGACAGAAATTCCACAACCTGTTTCAGTACTTCATTCCCCACGTGGGAAAACATACTGCTAACACTTTGTTAGAATTTCCCTTTTGTAGCTTGTGTCTGTTGCCTCTTATCCTTTCCCAGTGCATATTTAAGTAGAGCCTGGCTTCATTTTCTGTCTCATCTCCTATTAAAAACACATAGCCAGCAATTAGGCTCTCCCACCTTGGACTTTTCTGAACACAGAACAAATTCACTTCTCAGCCCCTCTTCATACATCATGTCCTGCTAAAATCCTTCTCTTTGTGGCTTTCCACAGACACCTCAGCATCTGTCTCATACCTGGGAGCACAAAACTGGGCACAGTAAACTCCAGACAGTCTCAGAAGCTTCAAACAGCAGAGACTAATTGCTTCCTTCAGCTTGCTGACCATGCCCAATATGTTTTTCACCTTTTACACCACAAAGGCACATACACCACAAGGGCCCCTAGGTTCTTTCCTGTAAAGCTGCTTTTCACCAGTTAGCACCACATCTACACTAATGCATGGGGTCATTCCGCCCCAGAAAGGCTTGGTATTTCCTTTTGTTGAATTTCATGAGGTTTCTGCCAGCTATTTCTCCAGCCCACAGAGTTCCACTCAATTAGCCCTAATCTCCAGCATATCAATTGCCCCTCACAATCTGGTAGCATCAACAAACTTGCTGAAAGTGCATTACTGACCTGGAAGAGGGTTTGAAGTGCAGACTGCCCCTGCACTAATCCTTAAAGACATGCCTGCCACCAGTAACGAGCCTCAAGGAGGACTCTGTACAGCTATCACAACCTTCCAAGTCCAGCAGTACACACAATTTTTCACCCACTTAGTAATCCACTTACCTAAACCCTATCTCACCAATTTGCCTACAAAGATGTTTTAGGAAACCTTGTTAAAAGCCTCTCAAGGTCAATAACACTGATTGCTCCTCCTCTGTCCACTGTCCCGTCCTATGTATTTACAACAATCAGTTTAGGACCTCTTTTCAGATCAGTCTCAAACTGTGGAGACACCGCAACTCCTTTTCCTCACTTCAGTTTTCACCTTATTTGCAGCCACATCAATTTATCACACCTAATCCATGCCTCTTGAGTCTTGGAAAACACATCTGTAGAGTACATCACCAAAGGAACTTTCACTAACAGTTCCATAGAGTCCCACAGTCCCCACCTCTTTCTGTAAGGCAGAACACTCAGCAGAATCTTTAAAAGATCTGACACAAAGCTTACACAAAACTATTTGCCAACAGCAGATTACATTCTGATTTGTCAGAAGGCAACACTTTTATTAAATATTCACGTGAAAACACTGATGTATCAACTGTGATAAGTAATCTGGTTATAGTCAAAAGCCTTACTACTTTATAGCCATTGAACTTAACAGTTGTCTTATACATATAGAATCATAGAATAGTTTCAGTTGGAAGGGACCTTAAATATCATCTAGTTTCAACTCCCTGCCATATAAATTACGTATCAGATGTAGTTCAAGCCTCTGCACCACAAACTGCTGAAACACTGCTATGCAGAACTTGCTATACTTCTTCCTATACAGGATATCCTGGATAAATGGGTATAATGCACTTGCTAGTTACCGGAGGTAGACTATTTTATGCTACTTTACCTACCAACACCACACAAACTTTCAACAGGATGCACTTAAATCTCATAAGTGATTAATGGTATGGTTACAGTCATCAAATTCTCATGGTTGATTTCTTCAGATCTATAGTGCCTCTTTAAATGTTAAAGTGCCTTAACGAAGTCATAATAACATTACTTCTGTTTCAAAAAAGTTTGTCTTTTGAAGTCAAAAGTGCATTTAAGTGTTTAACATACAGAAGTAGCATCACTGGGAAGGGCCTAGCAGTGGGTTTTTATAATGCAAATACTATCAATCTTTAAAAATAAACTACAATATTGAACTAAGCTTAGCAGCACTAGATCTTTGTTTCTCCGACCTCCAATAATAATCTTTGTCAGAGTTGACTAAGTATATTTTTATTGTGGCAAGGGCCAATGGGTGATGTAGCAGAAATTAAAGAAGGAATCCTGGGAAAAAAATTACCCTAAATTAATACAAGTCAAAAGTTTTGCCCCCTCAGTTACTCTGTTACTATGAAGAAGTTCTTTGAGTTTGATGTAATTTAACTTATGCTTGACTAAACTTACTATTGTTCTACCCAATTATGTACACTGAAAAGAAATAAAGTAAAGCTAGTTACCCAATTTGAACATAATCTCAACTTCTTCACACTATCGCCAGCATTCCTTCATCCAATAGGCTGTTCTTAAGAGTGCTTGTCCCAGCAATAAATAGTTTTCAGCTTAACCATATGCAGCATGACTGGTATTGCAAGTGAAAAAGCAGCAACATAAGTGGGCAAAGAACACCCACATGAAACAGGATTAAGAAAAATTTAAGTCAAGCACTAATTTGTAATCTTCTAACTCAAGGGCTCAAGTGAAAATAACAGATCTATAAGTACCTAATAAATTCATCAAGCTAGCTCAGTTTCTTTCTTCAACTCACCTGTACACACATCACCTACGGACATCCATTTGACTAGCCTTTACTCACCTTCCAGCAAGTGTTTTTGACCGGACACCACCATTTCAAAGGCTTCAAATTCTGCACACGCCACTGCATTACAGTGACTAGCACCTTCTAAGTATTTAAAACAACAGTCACTTAAGGAAAACATTCTCTTCTGTTCAGACTAATCCCGGAAAGATACTAAGGACAAGTTTAAAACCTATCATGTTATACCAGCCTTGACTAATAGAAAAGGAGAAAACAACAATCCCCTGTGGACATACAAAGGTACCTTAAATACCAGATAATGAAAATCTGATTTGAGGGGGGGAAATCAGCAAAAGCCTTCTACTGCTGCAGGTAATCCTAGTACACCAGTCATGACAAGCTACACTTCACTAGCCTTCGTGTTGAGGACGTGAAAATGTGCTATTTTAAGGTATTACAAAATTAAAAATGCTTTTACTTCTGTATACTACTTGAAAAATGAAAAAGAAGCAAAAGTATCAAACAGAAGAATGCAGTAGTGATTAAAGAGGATAGTCTGAAAGCTTGTTACTTTTCACCACCTGAACTAATACTGACCTCCTTGATAACATGCTCGTGTTAAGCTTTACCTGCTCCGTTTCCCACACTTGTGAAAACACAGGTAAAAAGATAAAGAACAGAGACTGCAGTTTCAAGACTCAAAAGTTCCTTACTCTTGCTGCTAGTTTCATTATATTGGTAACTCATAGACAGAAAGACCAATTTTTGAGTTCACATTTGAAACAGTCCTAAGTCTAAAAGTTAATTACCTGAAAAGAATGAAGAGAAAAATAACTCCCGGAGCATTCATCTGTTGGATAATAAAGAAGTTTGTTTAGTGTTTTTACTATGACTTGGAAGTCACGGTGCTATGCCTGGAAGCTCTTCACCATAAGCCTGTGTACTAAATTGTGTAGTAAGCAACCCCTGGTCTAGCTTTTCCAGAACCAAGGTAAATATTGGCCATGAGCCTCCTCAAGAGTCTTACTCAGACATATCTACACCTCATTTTAACCCATGATTTTACACATTCACCATCTTCTCACATCCAAGGAAGACAAGCTCTCACTTAACAGCTTTTTTACCTATCCTCACTTCACAGATGGAAACACAACAATTATTTTCCCTGACACTCTTTACTGCACGTTTCACTGTTTCATTGCTTCTCCCCTATTTCCTTGTATTTTATACACATTTATTTTGTATGCATTTTTTTTTTCTTAGCCATTCTTGGAATTTCTTCTCTTACTTATGACAGATGTGAGGCAATACATCTGCTTTTTAACTAGGAATAGAGAACAGTATTAATGACCCCCTTACCTCTAACAAGAGAGCTTGATCAACCTCTCTCACACCTAATCCAGTAATTCCTCATCTTCTCTATCCTCTCAATAAAAACACATTACTGCATTTCAAATAGCTGATCTCCAAGGCACTGAATGCAACTGTCCTTCAATTAAGTACTTTTCAAAGATCTTGTTTTAGATAGACTAACTCTACAAAAAAAAAAACCACCAACATCTAAAACCCCACATAGAACATTATCTGGGATAGAATTTACCTTTAAAGACCATATACAACTCCTTCTCTGCAAACAACAGCAACAGAAACCAACACCACATGGCATAACAAAACAATAATAGTTAAATAATTGCGCCTATAGCTACTCTTTACACATCTAAGAAAATCTGGCTGTTCAGTCAGTATCCAGTTATCCAGTTCCTAAGAAAATTCCTCACAGGAACTTCTGCAGTAGTTTCTATATACTAGTCAGCGTAGCAGTCATCAAGACAAAAAAATATTCAAATAATCCTGATTCAATACAACACATTCAAAGTTGGAAACAAGAAGTCCAAGTACAAACAAACAGTGCTACAGCAAAGTAATCTGTCAGCACAGAGCTCACCTTTAAGAGGCAAAGTACCAGGATTCCACAGGAAGCAGGCAACACAAGCAATCTCAGTGCTCTCACTTCTTTGCAGACTTATCTAACCAGTCTGTAGCCATACATTCTGATAAAGAGCTCTGTTTGGACAAAGCTGCATTTAACTACAGGACAGCTGGTCAAGCTACCTCCCCAGCAACAATGTGGTGTAACACGGGATGGAAAGTAATACTCTTCAAGTTTATTGCTCTTCAACAGATAACTGAATCAATACTAAAAGAGGACAACATTTACTAACAGCACTGCAGGTAGCCGGCACTTAGTGATATTACCTTCTACCAGTTTGTATACCAGGTTTTGTATTCCTCATACACTACCAGGTTTTGTATTCCTCATACACTACTTCCATTCACTACTGATTTTGTTTCTAAAAAATTGAGATTTAGACTTTTGATTCTAGAACTTAAGTCAATTTTTCTTTGAGTTTCACAAATGCTACTCGTTAGCCCCACACACTGCTTACTGAAGCAACACACCCCCAATTCCTTTCCCCAGCAGATGCATTTACACCTGTGATTTTGCATACCGTAAAAGCTCCACTACCAGCACCTGAAGGGTAATTAGCTCGAACAGATGCTCTGTAAAGGCAACATATTTTTGCTTCTACTGCTACAGAACAGTCCTTTGTTTCCCAATACCATCCTGGGAGTAATATTACTATAGAAGGAGAACATAGATTTGACCATAATTCTAAACAGGATACTTGACTCTGATCTTACAAGAAATAAATCCTGCTAGAGCCTTCTTTTGTTCAGTATCAAACAATCTACATATTCCATGACATAAGATTAAGTTATTTAAGGAGGCAAGAGAGAAACTCATTGTTTAAATCAGGAAACCTTTATGTAGCATAAATGGCTAAACAACCATCACAACTCTTTTATAATACTCAAAGCGTTCGTATCTTAACAACTTAAATAACATAATGTAACATTATGCTTCACTTCCATATATATGGGAGTTCTTGTACACAGAAGCCAAACTGTTAGTTGGCATCCTCACTTCTCATTCACCCTGAAAAGTACTATTACTGTAACCTGCTTTTACCCTGCCCAGCTCTTTCAGAGAAACTTCTATTTCCATGCAGACAAATTGAAACTGTCTTGTCTAATATTTAAATAGTCAAGAATTATAAGCCTATACAGTATATTTTATTAAAACGTTAGTACCTACACACTTTGGTATTTTGTATTTTATATGAGCATCACAGTTTAACAGTGATCTTGAACATGACAGACCTACCACCATGAAACAGGGCTAAAACATGTTCCAAAACAGCAGACAGCATGTTATATTGAGTTATCCTGAAGTACAGGCTTGACAAACCTCTGGCTTCATTTTTTTTTGCTAATTATCCAATAATCCAAGTTTAACTCTCCCCCTATTTGAAACTACTCTGTTATTTCCACCAGTGCAGTTGCTCTGTTTCTTCACACAGCAGTTTCATACACTGCTCTACCTACTACACAGTTCACCAACATGTCATTGTGACCAACTTTTAAAATACCCTCTACAGTATTCCACTCCTCCTCTTACTATTGCCATATTGGCTCACCTAATGCCATTTTAAAAGTGTATTTCTCTCCATACCATTTTCAAAAAAATAAATACATATTCGGACATGATTTTCTAAACTATCATTGTTGTCTTTTATACACAGTGAGGAAAAAATTCATTCTGTTGTCTTTTTGAACACTCTACAACACCTTCCCATTTCCAAAGTAGCAACCTGGTTTGCTTGATCTCATATTTTTGTCATGACTTGAACTGAAAATCCTAAAAAAAAAAAAAAGTTTCTAGTCAAATAGACTGTTGTGGTCAATAGTTACTTTAGAATTTCCTTTTTTTTTTTTTTTTTCCATTTGCAACTCCATTTTTGCATATGGAACAGTATATACTTGTCTTTATCCACACCTTTGTAATCCAACCCCTCCTCTATAGCCTGGAGTTCTGCTCTCCAGGCTGTTTTACGAAAAAAAAAAAAAAAGGAAATTAAAAAACATGCCCCACAAACTTTTCTGTTTCTAGTCTGGGAAGCTTAACATAATCATTGATCCCCACTGGAAAAAAATAAACGTATTTCCTCTGTGAAGTCCCTGAAAAATGCATCATATACATTTTTCTATTCACCTCACTATAATTTTGCTTAGTTTTTAACTCATGTTTACATTCCAACAAACTTCACAAAAAACTTAGCACTTTGTGCAAACTAACAAGGCACTGAAATTACAAGTAATTCATTATTTAGCAGCACACAGGTCCTCATATACAGCATAGGTGAAAAATATTTGCCACAACATACACAAAGTTATTTTATAGATTAAAGGTTATGATAATGCTCTTTATGGATGCTATACATCTCCCCTAGCTCAAAGATACAATAAATTTGGTCATATAAGTTTAGTACATACTTCATTGCATGATGCACTGTTAAACTGAGAAGTGGAATAATTACTCATACATGTAAGCTGAACCTGCTAGTCTCGCTTTCCTAAAAAGAGCAGTATCTATTAAAGCAGATTTATTATTAAAGCAGGTTTATTTTTATTCAAAAAAACAAAAGTTGCTGTTATTTCAGATTCCACATCCATTTCCTCTCATGGGGTTTTTTTTGGTAATATTTCTCTGAGGAATTATAGACTAAATAAATCATCATTTCCAGCTCTCAGTCAAAATGACTGCATAAAATTTGATTTGATTTTATACTGAAGTTTTTCTACCAGGGCAATTTTTTGATGTAGTGCCATTTTCAATGCTTCCTTTTGCTAGCATTATCAGAACCAACTAACCAGTAGGAAATATGGTGACCAAAAATATTTAGTCATTTTGGGTTCTGTCAACACAAAATCATGCTCAAAATGTGTTTACGAGCACTCTTGAAAGCTACACTCATTACGTTATTTTTCCTTCACGCTCACCTTCAACAGTTACAGAGATAAGGAAAACAATTGTGGGAAGTTTCAGGGGCAAAAAAGTAATCTAAAAACTAAGATGATGAAAAACCAACTTCCCCTCCTTCTTACCTCACAGTCCAGAAGTCACACTATCAGTCTCTTAAGTTCCCCCTTTTATCCATACATTTTGCTTCAAAACTTTGTGCTTGAAAAAGAACATTATTTCAACACAACAGTCCCGCTTTTGGCAGATGTTCTGAAGCATTATCAGTAAAGTTCACATCTTGAATCTGGGAAGACTGACATCTGAATTACACTCATCAAGACAAAAATAGCAAGGCACCACATGACTCAGTACACGGATGCTCTGAACTTCATTGTTACTAGTATCTTCAGATTTACACGTACAAATAGCTTTGCAAGGCCATGTCAAGTCTGCAACTTCATCTTTTTAATCACAAAAGAGCAGAAACCCCCCTGAACAGAGGGAGAGGGAAAAAACAGCTAGTGCAAGAAGTTTGCCAACCCGATGAAAACTAAGTCTTCAAACCTTAAGGTTTTGAAACATAGTGCCTTCTTAATATTGAAAAAGTCAATTTACCACAAATAAAGCCCAACACTGTCTAATAAGTGTTTGCTATCAACTAAGCACTCTGAAGTTTTATGTATGGAAAATTAGACTGTTGGATGTATTTAAAGAGGAAGAAAAATAGGTCTTGAACACTTTTTAAAACATTCAGCCAAGCAGCTCTAGAGAGCACACATGCAAGAAGGCAATAGATCTTGTTTCTGTTATTTCAACAGTAACTTAGTTTAATAGCTGATGACCTATTAAAAAAAATACCGAGGAAAGCCACTAATTTAGAGACTTAATCCTGTAGCCAGGACATAATCTGTGCAACACAGACAAATTTCTGCAGAAGCACTTCAACTTTTAGACTGCTTCTCTAACATATAGTTAGTTAATCTTCTCTAAAGAAGCATCCCACTCATCTCTGGCTAAGGACAGTCACCTAGTCCACAGAACTCTTACACTGTAAGAGCTACTGCAGTTGTTATTCAGCTTGACTAGGACCAAATCTGTCCTCAACAAAATTTATGTGAGCACACTAGCTGAGTACATTGAAACAGTAACAGGTTCACCATCAAAACAACGAATGATGATGAATTACTCTTCCTCCTCCAAAATAAGCCCTATGTACATCAAGACCCACCATTCCATCTTTCCCATAGTTGCCTTTCTTTAGGTACAGCTAGAACATATGCAATTTAACAGGGGTGTATTTCAGAAAATGAATGTGTTTAAGCTTAAATTAGTAACAACCATCTTTTCTGAAAGCTACATCATTGCCAGAGGGGGGAGACTACTACATACAAGAGCACAGTCTTACAGCAGTAGTGCCTCAACTCCCTCCCTGAAAAAGCATTTCTCAGATGCTATATAACTGCTTTATGATGGCATGGCTTGCAAGTTCCTTGGTATTTTTATCACATGAACCTCCAGAGACTACCTCCTCTAACTTGTTCCTCCTTCCTTCAAAAGGGAAAGGACACGGTATACCCTATAATAAAATATCCTTGCCAACTATTCATTACTGCATTGGGAATACAACAGCAAGATGATGGGTTTCAACGTGCTCTTACCCAAGTCCACTCTTTTCCTCATCTTCTACTGCTGTAAAGATGACACTACACACACGACATCGCATGCAGTAAGAAACAAAAAATTAAAAAAATCCTGTTCTGATTTAGTTTCCAACTGCTACGTCGCTTGCATGTTTCCCCCAGCAGAAAGCACGGGTGGGTGGTGGTGCTGGTATCTGCCTACGAGCGGTCGGTCACACCAAGCCCATGGGGTCCCCGTACGGCAGTGTCCCCCAGCAGCAGCTGCTCAGGACGTGGGTGATGTAGAGCACACGAACCCATTCTTCCGAGAAGAGACAGGCGATCTAAAACCATAAGCTCATCGCCAACAGAACTGATTTCACCCTAACTCAGGGGAAACAACGACGCGAGCCAACAGCACCAGAGGCAAAGAGCGAACTACGCCCGGAGAACACGAAGACCCACCCTTCTGTCCTTCCCGATGGCTAAGGGCGTGGGGGGACGGGGAGAGGGGGGAGAGAAACAGCCGTGAATTTCCGCAAACAAACGAAAGCCCGCCGTTCCGGACGGGAATTACGGCGGATAACCTGCCGCCCGCCGAGGGCGGGTGGAGGGGGAAGCCCCAGCCCCGCCACTGGACCAGCGGCGGACTAACTTCCCCCGCCGCGGGCTGCGGCCGCTCCAGCCGGCCGGCGCGGAGCCGACCGCCCCGACAAGCTTGGCGGAGGCGCGCAGCGGGTAACGGTCCCCGCCGCCGCGGCCAACGAACCCAACGGCCGGCGCAACGGCATTCCCCGCCCCCGCCGCGGCCTCCCGGGTCGGCCGGCACCCGCTCCAGCCGGCGGCGGCCTCCAAGCATCTGCGCGTCCCGGCAGCGGCGCTCGCGGGGATTTCTCGGGAAGGCGGCGGGGGAAAGCGCCCATAGTTCTCCCGGGGTCCAGCTCCCCCTCGCTCCCGGGGGAAGTTCCTACGACCCCTGCCGCGTCCCACCCCGCCTTCCCCGTCGGCAGGGCGTCCGGCGGGCAGGCGACCGCCACCCCGCCCCGCCGGGCGCGCACACAAAGTTTCCCCCAACTCGGCCAAGTCCCCCGGCGCTGCCGGGGCTCGGGTTTCTCTCCTCCTCCTCCTCCTCCCGCCCCCTCGCCCTGCCCCGGCCGCCAACGGGAAAAAGTTTCACTTACTGCAGCAGAAGCGAGAGAAAACCAGCCCCAGCAGCCCCAGCCCCGGCCCGGGAGGCACCGCCGAGCGGAACCGCCGCCGCTGCTGCTGCCTCCGCCGCTGCTGCCACCACCACCGGGGGGAGGCACCGCCGCCGGCCGCCGGAAAAAGTTCCCGGCGGGCGGGAAGAGCCGGCGAAGGGGTGAAACCAGCGGCAGCCTCCACGGCGGCTTCGGCCCCTGCCATGCTCCGGGCTCGGCTCGCAGTCGCCGCCGCTACGACGCTCGCCCGTCTCCCGCTCCCCGACCAGCCGCCGCCGCCCCGCACCGGGTGCGTGTGTCACTGAGCAGGGAGGCGCTGCGCACCGCTCCCCGCCCTCCTCAGAGCGGGCCACACCACCCCGCCGCGGGGAGGGGGGGGGAGAGGGAGGCGTGCGCCGTGCGCGTCTACCTCGACCCCCGCCCTACCCCCCCTACTTCTTCCACCCGCCCCGGGGCGAGGCGCCTCGACTCCCCCCTCACCTCTCTCGGCTCTATGGACTCGCAGACGCCCCCGCGCACTGCGGGGGGGGTTCCCCTTGGCAACACTGGCGGCGCGGGGAGCCGGTGGGAAGGGGTGCCACAGTGTCCTCCCCCCGGGGGAGGGGGGCTGTTGGTACGTCCCGCCCCGCCCCCTCTTCCCTCCCCGCCACCGCCCCCAGCGTGGTCGGGGGCGCCGCGCGCCCCGGCGGCCCGGCCCGGCTCCCCACCCTCCCCTGGCCCCCCCCCCCCCCCCTCCCCCGGCCGCCTCCCCCGGGGAGGGGAGGCTCCGCTACGCGTCCTCCCGGCCGCTGTCCGGCGCACGCCGGCCGCGGGCCCCGCTGAGGCAGCGGGGTAGCCGGCAGGAGAGGGGAGCCGGGCCGGGCCGGGCCGGGCCAGGTGGCGGCTGCCCCGCGGCCTGGGGACCGGTCAGCAGCGTGTCCCCTGGAGGGCGGCGGGGGACCGGCTGCAGCCCGCTCCGCCAGGCGCCGGGCGCAATCACGGACGTTCCCATTCGGGGAGGGGCTGGAGTGGGGGGGAGGGCAGCTGCCGGGCTCCCCTCGGAGCGGCGGGGACCGGCCGGCGCGGCGGCCTCCAGAGGGGTGGCCGCCCGCATCCTGCGCTGGGCCGCTGGCGGCTTTGGCTGCGGGGTTTTACCGGCAGCAAACTTTCCCGCCGTTATCCCCTGGTCCCTTACTCTGCCGTTGGCGAACCCCTCGAGAGGGGACATGTAACGTCCTACCCGCTCACCACCGAGGTACCGGGCAGGGGCACCCGCTTCCACACCGCCTCCCGCCGTGGCCGGTGCAGGCGCCTCGGCAGCCTGCGGGAGGGGAGCGCGGAGCGCAGGGGAACGAGAAGATGCGGGCCCCATCCTGAGCCCGAAAGAGCCGGCCGCGTCCGAAGGCGGGCGCTGGCAAAGCGAAGGGGTCTGAAGCCATGCGGGAGCAGCGGGAGCCCTGGGCAGAAACCACCGAGGAATACCAAATATGGCCCGGTGCGGCCCTGGCAGAGGGGCCTGCGGGGTCCGGGGGGCGGCAGGGAGGGTGTCTATCACGCTAACGCCTTGCAGGGATTCTTGGCTTGTGGCACAGCACATAGCTCTGCTCTGGGTAAGGCTGTCGTCCGTGAGGGCAGAGGCGCTCCCGGGGGAGCGATGATGCCCCAGCCAGAGGCGGAGACGGATGCTGTCTGTAAGTAAGGCGGCTGCTCTGGAGGTGAAGAGGGGCTTCGTGTCTCTGCCCAAGGTCCCAGCTAAGGGCTGTCTCGGAATTAGAGCAGGCTGTAACCAGGTCACAAAATTAAAGGTGACTTTTCTTGGAAATACAGTTTCTTTGCTGCATCTCAGCACTGATAGGAACGTCAGTGTTGTGGGCACAGTGTCAATGGATGTATCGCCAAATCAGATTTTGGACAGCAAAATACAGAAGCTGGGAAGAACCGGGTTTTGAGACTTGCTCCTTTACAACCTAGGTGTGCTTTTTCATTTCAGATGCACTATCCTTGCAAAACTTCAGCGAAAATACTGAATAGCTGTGGATACCATACCTGCTGCTGAGACATCTCCTGGAAGAGGGTTTCATACAAGCCCTACATTTTCCACAAAACAGTGTAATATTTGATAACTTCCTTCAACGGTGGGCACGAACAGCAGTTTGTCTTGAAGCTACGCATGGCTAAGTTTATCAGATGCTCACAATAGTATGTTCATCCGGTCTTCAGCTACGCTGAATGTTTGCCAATTAACTGGCCTCATTAATTTGTAACTGTGAAACAAAACAGAATTCAGGGGAAGAGTTGCTAGAGGCAAAGTGCTAGCCATGATGGACATTCGACGTTCATCAACGTTTTGCTATGCAAACCAACACAATCGAGAGGACTCTCAAAGTTTTGTGATATCGATGTAATTCTGTAAATCTAATCCTCAGCTAGTACAAAACGGTTCTCGTGCCAATTTGCTCTGGGATTGGGACTCAGGATTGCTCAGGTGGTTCACAGGATCTTGTCCAAAAGTGCGTAAGCAGATTTGTATGACAGTTTGTTTAAAGGAAAAAAGAGTGTTTTCCCACTGTGCTGATACTTTTGAAGCCTGCTCCTTTACGCTGTTGCTGTACTCTTTGCCATTTTGATTCTGTGGAAACCAATATATTCCACCATGCCAATAAACCTGGATAAATATAATACTGAATTAATCATTAGAGTCCAATTTTTATTCATACAAAGAGCCTTTTTACTCAGGAAAATTGATGAGCGTAATTGTAGCAGAATAATTTATACTGGTATGGCTTTGCTGTTGTAACATTCCAGGTAGATGTTTTAATTGGATGTAATTATTCCATTTCCCTGTACAGATGAGTCCTATATAGATAAATCCCCTTTTATAGTTAACAGTCGAAGCAAATTGCATCTCATAATTACATTTACACCAAGTTTAAGACACTCTTAGGATGGGCAGGAAATACAATGGGGCCACAGTGTAATTGAGAGTGCAACCCTTAAAATCCTATTTGTGACAACTATAATCAAATTGTCATCTGCTATAATATTTTCATTTCTTCTCATTCCAAAACAACAAAATGCATTAAGTCTGTTTAAAACAAAATGTTTTGAAGGTCTAGAACCAAAATATGTACATCAATTCATGCAGGCTAAGGAAGCAAATGCAGTTTGTCATATTTAAACAGAACTGTGCCCAGTCTGTAGGTAACATCTTCCAGTGCCAGATTCAGCACTGTTGTAATCAGGCATCCTGGGGACTCTGTGATACAAAAGGAAATTTGACTTCATGATCTCCGGGCTAAATTTGGCTCCCCAATGCTTAGAACACTCCTGAAGGCATGATGCTCCAAACAATTAATCTTGCATAATGTTGAATAAATGCATATAGGACACACTGGCTCAGTTCTTGTAAATCCATTGTTACTGGCATATTTTTTCCATAAAAAGATGGTTTTCCACAGTTGGCAGCAGCCCTGGTCAAAAGCATCTTTGAGCTGTAGAAAGACAGAAGACTACAGTTTACTTCCAGTCCATATCTTCGTCTCTCTCTGGCCATTGTCCACCCACCTGCCCTTTCCTTCCCTTCCCCCCCCTGGAAAAAAAGCCCTTACCCTTCATTTAGACTGGGGCGCTTGGCAAGCATTTACTTCTCCGTTCTTAACCCTTTTGGTCATTTGAAAACAAAGTCCTGAAGCAGTGTGAAATTAACTTATATGCATAACATTTGAAGTGACGGCACAAATTCCTGCCGGAGTGAAGGGCTATTCACTTCAGTGGGAATCGGCAAATAGATTTGTAGCAGAACAATGTGCTTTGCTGAAAACTCTCGCTTCCATTTGAACGGATGGGATGGGGCCTCCCGGGTGACGCTTGCGCACCACCACCCGTTATGACCCTTTAAAATAAAACCACACCAAACCAACCCCAAACAAACCCTGCCCTTTTTCCACGCACTTTCAGCTGGATGCGATATTTAGCCCGTTATTACACGGAGTTTCTGCCATTTGCTGACAGGTGGTTGCATTTCCACAGCGAGTGACATTGTTGCTGCGTCGTTCCTCCAGCCGAAGTCAGAATAGTTGTGTCTCTGGCCATGCCTCAGCAAAACTGCAGCTAGAGTTACTGTTTTCTGTGCTGCATGGAGAAAGGTGCCGTTTGGTTCCTTGTCTAGAAGAGCATGCAAAAGCATCTCTGTAGGCTGTGTGGCAGGCATGATTGACAGTGGTTCCAGCAGGACCAAAGAACGTGGGCTGCATATTTATGTGCATGCGTCTCCTGACCCAGCGGTGGACTCGGTGCTCTGATCGACCATGATGGTGTTTGGGAAGGACTCAGGCAGCACTCCACAATGCACGGTTTGGCTTATTGCTGTTAAATTGTGCTGGATACACTTAGGAGTTTTAGGCGGAAGAATGCTCTATAACCATGACTGTTATCAAGAAATGACTAAGATTATATATTATATTGTAAATATTCTCATGTTTCCCATCTCTTTGCATACCATATAATGCAAAATGATCTGGGTTGTCATCTCATAGAAAAATCTATCATAATATTTTGATTCAAATCATAAGCAAGCTTAGCCAAAAATAACATACATACAGTCGCATGATATATGATATTTTAAAAATCCATTTGCCCAGCACTTTGCTTATTAAAGATGGCATACTTAAATCTTGTTTCAATCAAGGACTATCCCTTTAAGCAGAAATCTGAGTGACCGACTCCCTCTTCATTGCAAGTTACAATTAGGAAACCATGATTCTCTTGCACATAGAGTGGCCCTGCTCTCACACATTTGTGCAAGAACATTTATGTGTCTCAAAAAACTCCCAAAGCTCATGCTTTTTTCCTCAAAATAGTAATGCAGTTACTGACAATAATCACCTTTGACATCATGTCTCATACCCATGGTCAGGAGTACATATCATCTGGTCTACAATGCAACTGAGATTCCCATTGTCTCAGCCAAGAGGTTTAAGACTCCCAGCCGACTGAGTAATGCGTGTCTGACAGACAAAACATAATAGGCAAGGAAATGTTTCCAGTTAGATCTCTCCGATTGCCACTTACCTCATTGGAAAAGAGGACAGAAAACTTAAGGATTCCTCTCGGAAGAATATTTGCAAGTCAGACAATGCTTCCTCTATTTTCTTTCTGCTCTGCTTCCCTTTACTGTAGTCTCTTGCTGTCCTTCTGTGTGCTGGTATGCTTGTCTTTCTCTCTTCCTCCTTAACTATTTAGGTATACTTATCTAGAATTGTGATATTATATACTAATGAATACAAAACACCCTTGGTTCGTATGTATCTGTATGGACAAATGCATGGTTTGTGTAATTTGTTCTAAAACGACAACATTTCTTTCTAGGCACAAGCCTTAGGTGCTTAAGATAAGCAAAAAGAGAGCACGGAAAGGCAAGTCAGAGAAACATGATCGGGTGGAGAAGAGCATGCCAGTCCACTTGGATGCCAATTGGACATCACTATACTGCAGTCCCACTTCCCTGCCCTTGGCAGCGGTCTTGCCAGCAGCCACAAAGGCCCCCCCAACCACACCTGCACGGTCTGACTGATTTCCCTACACGAGAGAGAGCCACTGACCTGCCTGTATGGGGCCGAGTTTCATCCATCCCCTGCATGGTATAGTGGTGGAGAATGGATAGTTAGCAAAGGTAGTTCTGGCTCACCCCTGTAAGAGGATTCTTGCTGTTCCAATAGATGTTTCTCTCATGACTAAAGAAAACCAAAATGAATCTGCTTTTCTACAGGGTCAAAAAGAAGAAATATGAGTTCTTGAAAAAAAATTTATATCCCAATGAGGCTGCAGTTTTTTATTGCATACCTACATTTCACAGTGGTATTTTCATTGTCCTTATTCACTGACATGATCCCAGCCCCAGCAGGAGGTTAGCTCTTGATTCAAGGAAAAGGGAGCTTTAACATTCATTTCAATGGGAACCTTTATTCATTTTTAGTATCAGCACTGTTACACCAGCTTCACTTAATTATGGGAGAAGAAGCAGGTTTAGAATTCCCTGGAGGAACTTGCTGAGGTTTTTTTCTCAGACTTACTCTCTTCATCTTCTCAACCACTCCTCCCTTCGTCTTTTCATTTTTCTTGAGAGTGCTTATTCTTATCTTTAGAAATGAGCATATCTTGACAAGATCATTTAACTACTATAAATGGTGTAATCTTTTTTTCTTTTTTTTTTCTTTTCTTCTTTTCTACTGTCTTTTCCTCTGTGGATTGATTGTTAAATTCAGCAGGTTTTCCACAGTGGGATGAGTGGAGCACATGAAACCAATGGTTGTGTCTGCCTGTGTCCTAGGGATACAGCTTGGATATATAACAAGTGAAAGACTCATCAGGGTAAAGTCACAAGGTAACTGCAGTAACATACTGTATTCCTCCTGCTTACATCATGTTTTGTACTAGAAACCATATTAACTTCTGCGAATTCAAAAACCAGTGCAAGATTGAAACATGCCATGGGCTCACTAAGAAGCAGTTACCTTGTTATACCCTAGGTTTCTGCCATATGAAGCTTGTGTACATTGCAGTTTCTATGATGCCATTTTTGAAATCTGTAAAAATGAGTGTTGGCCTGAAACTAAATGAAGGTTCTAGTCTCTGAATGATTTTTGAGCACATTTTAAGTCACTTTTAAATCAAGTCTTTTAAAACTTTGAATGGCAAAGAGAAATGCCTATTAATTTTAGACAGCTATTTTTACAATTTTACATGTATAATTGAATTCAGAATTTGCCCTTCTACTTTCAACCTGAAAAAAGCAGCCCAGAATGCACCTACATGTTTTTGATCCTTTGAAAAAAATATTTGTAAACTGAAGGAACCTTATTAAACTTTAAAATCAAGTTGCTGTGCATAAAGAGTGCTTCATTTCTATACAGCTTTTTAATAGATGCTGTTAGAAGCACGCAGAAAATCTCTAAAGCTCTGCTTCCACCTGAGCATTCACCGGTCCGTCCCAAGGTGTGTCTTTACACGAAGACAGATACACTGGGGAAAATGGAAAGAGTTACTGAGGTTGAAGTCTTCATCTACATAAATATCTTTCACCACTTTGATGACTCCTATGTACAAGAGAAAGCTGCATTTATAAAGAAATGAATACCCTTATTCCTGTAAGGGAAAAGAGCGCCTTGATTGATAATAACTGCACCTAAATTGCAATTATGTAACTGTTTTACTTAGAAATCGCCTCATGATCAAAATTGTTATATAACAAGGAAAAAATCTGTTTAGATTAAGGACATATGAATAGTGGATTTTTTTTTCTTTGGTCATCCAGCCAAAATATGGGAAAAATGTAATTTCAGTTGTGCCAAACAAATATTGCTCAATTTTTTGGCTTTTATAAACATTTCTGACCCCTTCAAATTAGGTCAATTTCTAAACAAAAGCATCATTTAAATGTGAAGTATCAGCATTTCATTTTGGAAATACTTACAGTTTCATTGTTTCAGTCCTCCAGAATAAGACATTCTGCCATTTGCTGGAAAATGTCCCAAATTCACAAATGTTTTCAGATTCTGCAATAATGAGGTTTGGAGTAATATTATTTTTGTCGGGGAGCTGGGGGGGGTGGGGAGGGGGGGCGGGGAGGGAACGGAACAAGGGTACACCTACACCTTACTTAAGAGTTCACAAGGCCTGGGAATTTTTTTCCCTTAATTTCTAGTAATCCACTCAGAAAGGATTAAGTAATCCAAAACAGGCTACCCTGCAACAGAAATACAAAAGTCCTCTTTTCAGCTTGCACAAAATAAATCGGTTGAAGGAATATTTTATGTAAGGTGTATAATACGGAAACACCTGACATTCTTTCAATGTCATCCTTTAGCAGATGCAATTAAGGAAAAATACAGGCTTAACTGGCAAAGCACATACAAGTGTGTATGAAGAACCCAATTAAAAGAAAGAAAACTTGCTCTAAGTTGCATGTCCATGTAAATACCTTGAGAAACAAAGGCTATAAAACATATTTCTCCTGCCCACAAACTCACACCTGCTAATGCTTCATAAAATTAGTTGCATCCCCAATACTAGCCTTCAACAGCAAGTTCCAAGGCCTAATTATATATTTAATTATCTATTTTTTGTCAACTGATTTACATCCAAGTATGTTCAACAGCATGTCATCTGGGATCAATTCTTCAGTGATTTTATTATAGTTTCTATATAATGTTACTTTGGTATATCCACCCTGTTCCCACCCCTGAGCATATGGCATCTCTTTTTTTAATACATCCGAATTAGAGAAAAGTACCAGCATTAAATATGAATCTCTCGGCTTTTGACGGTTGCCAATCCTAGAGTTGTTTGCAAATGTTTTTGATATCAATTTCACTTCTGTACCACAAGTGCTTTGTTAACATCTGCCCTGCAACAGACGATCATTTTTATTTACTGATTTATTCATGTATCTATATTTTGGTGTGAAAACATAGTCATAACTCTTGGGCTTTAATCTACGGAAGGAATAGAGCAGAATGAAATGCAGTCAGTCACGCTTTGCACTTGAAAGGAACAACACCATTCTTTCTTTGTTTTCCGCGGTAATCCTACGTATAATAGGTAGAAAATAAATTGAGGTCTTTGTTGAAATTCTCCCTCCCTCAGCCAAAGAGCCATGCTTTCTCTCACGTACGTCGTCTATCAAATGTTGTTTAAGGATCTTTTTGCACCAGCTGCTATCCTGTTTCACTTTTTGCTTCAGCTAAGCTCTCTAAACAATTTGATGAGCATGAAGAATGATGTCAACCTGACAAATCCTGTTTTTCGGATTTTTCTACTGGAGTTACCCGGTTGTGAAGCACCACGACAGTGGCTGTATTCACTTTTGGGGCAGTGAGGGCCAACAGCCCCATTATCTCATGGGTCGGCAGGGTCAGAATCAAGTTTGTGGAAGTGCATGATTTTTCTGTTAGTCCCTTCATTTGTTACCTGCTGATAGTTATATGAACACAAAAATTTGTTAATATTTACAATTTGATGTTGTAAAGGACTTCACATGGTCCAGGAAGGGCAGCATCCAGTTCAAGAGCTGCATTTTCAGAGAAGACTCCATGTTCCCACTATACACTTCTGCTGTTGGCCTTGAGTGGGCTGGATATTTAACTTCATTGTTTCAAGCTGAAATGGCCATTTGATGTTAGTTTTAGACCTTCTTCAATTTTATCAGTTATGTTATTCCTCTGCTTGCAATCAATTGAATGAAATTAATTAATAATCAATTAGTAAAATAGGAAATGCAGAGAAGGAACAGATAGTCCCGATCATCCTTTACCCCTGCCACCTCAAATCTGACTCTTATGAGCATTTCAGAAACTGATGGTTTTCCATGAACTGAATAATGGCGCAACACTTTCGAAAGGTTTTACTAGCACAGGGTTTAAATAAACTGCATAAGTAGTTGTGGTTATGAGAGTAGCACAGTGATTCTAACAGATCTTGTTGAGGAGAGGGGGTGTTCAAGAATAAATGCCAACATTAAAATTATCCCCCAAACCCATGTAGAATTTCAGTAAGAAAGCGAGCACATTTTCACCAGGACAGAAAATGTTCGCACTTTGATAGCACAAAATGTATAAGAAATTGTAATCAAATTTTCCCAAGATTGTTGTCTGAGACTTATCTAAAATACTCAGTCCAAACCTTGGCAGCCATTTTTACCTGCATCATTTGTTGGTTGTATCACTTCAGGTTTCCCATGAGAAGCCTTCACCGGGGTCATACGCTCTCAGAAACACAGATGAATAAAAAAGCTTGTGCAAAATCAGAATAACTTATATTCTTATCGATAATATTCTTATTAATAATCTTAGAAATGAGAAAGGAAACTGACTTACGTGAAACAATACTAAAACATTTCACTTGTAAGGATATAAACACTGTGTAAGAACTGGGGAGCTGGCATTCTGACAGGTTGTATGGGAAGAGAAGGTGATTTTGGTGCGGTCTCTGCCAGTTCGATTGATAAACAGAAAACATTGCACTCTCTCTCATCTGTGTGGAAAACAGTATAAATTGTGTACTATACAACTCCTTTCCAGGAGGAAAAATGCTGTAGTTCTTAATTTTGGTGTATTATGAGCAGAGACTTATGACATTAAATATTAATTTAATAGTCCTTCACCAGTAATACATAAGTGTGTCTTTTAAGAGTTAAGGTCACAGAGGTAGAAGACAGACTGTAATTTATGGTTTTCTAGTTATATGTTACTAGGGGAACATTTCTTGTGTTTCAAGCAAAATAGAATTTTTGTTGCAACCCAGTCTAATATGTAGCTTTTATCTGCCTATGTATGGATATATTTATCTAAATAGGTATGTTAGATGCAACTTGTCTTATGAGTGACCTGATCCTGCAGACTTAAGACTTATGTGTACGCTTTATTTTATATGGCTGGTGTGACCAAAACAATGTCACTGACACATGTATAGTTCAGTCTGTGTGTTAACCATAGCAGTATAGAAGCCCTGATCTGCCTTGATTACAGTGAGTTGGGAAATTTCACCTTTTTTTTTTTTTTAATCAGAAAATGTAGGTGAATTTAAATCAAACTTTCTCACAAGCGAGTATTCACCATTTTTAAAAAGGCTGGAATTTCTGGTGCGAATGAGAATCTCCAAGACTAAAAGTTAGGTGAAACATGCAAAAACCTATTTACTGAATTATGTTTACTACATTAGACATCTTCAGGAGACAAGAGAAGGTGGCATGAACACTGATAAAGAAAGAAGTCACTCAAGTACTGATGTGGGGATATGCTATTGGAGACCCATATGCAGAATCTAACTCAGGCAAGAGAGGAAGCTCAGCCTGGGAGATGAAGCAATGTTTTATGTGAGGTGCTATAAGGCTTGTTTTTAGATATAGCTATAGACCACTCACGACTGTTAAGTGTAGACAGCTTGGAAAATGCCTGCTGGATTACTTTCATGAAACAGAAATACTGTTTCTTATTCAGCTGTTATGACTGTGTCTATTGTTCCTGCTCCATTTTACAGTGAATATTTTTACATCCTTTATTGTTATAACAGCAGGGATAGATAATTTTTTTTCAATTACTGGAAAAGTCGCTGAAAGTATACTTATAAAGTGACCGAAATTGTTCACACCAATGAGTGTAATTTGGCAAATAATTACGACTGAAAAAATATGGAAGCGGTATAAAAAGACCTGAAATGTTTCATTTCAGAAACACCAACTGCTTATTTTGACATTTTTTTAATGAATCATTTTGGCTTTTCCTTTCAAACAACATTTTTCATTGGCGAGCAGTCTATATTTTTTAAAGACAAAATAATTAAAGGTACATAATCTGAGAACAAAATGCAACATTTCAATGAAAAACACACAGAAAAAGTCCATTTTGATTTCAGTGTAGCAGAAAAAAATTTCCCCTTAGTTTTTATTGTAATTATTTAACTAAAAGAATCATAATTTCCTCTGCTGTATTTATAATGACTGTAGGTGCCAATAACCCAGTGTATGCATATCAATTTAGATCCAGTTACATTTTGGAAGGACAAAAACCCCCCATAACTGTGTAACAATGCAATTAATATGGTTTTTCAATGCTCACAGGTAGCGCAATGAAGTAGAGGTGGCTACACCATGTGTCAATACATGACTAGCTTAAGTAGGTCCTGAGAACTGAAGTATATTAGAACAAGAAATGAGGCCAGAGCTCTGAAAAGGCCTGGCTTATTTCACTCCATCCTTTGATAGACGTACAGGGTATGATGAGGCAGCTTTGTAGGAAAAAAACTGTCATGATAAGGACCTCATCAAGAGCCTATAGAGTTCATTGAAAGACTGGCTTAAGGCCATCTTGTGTGTATAGATATAAAGGAAGGCATGGGCTTGCTTTATTTCCTCAAGTCTTGGAGATCTGCTGAAGAAGCAGAATGGGGCAGCTACAGGAGCAGAAAGCTTGTTGTGCTCAGAAGTGAAAATCTGGAAGACATGTTTGAAACACGCCAGAGCCCACTATCAGAGCTTTGGCATGGAAGCATGACACGCATATCTCATAAACTGGGCAAAGAAGAGTTAAGATGCATGGCACGATTCCAGGGTGTACAAGTGTTAACTATTATAGAAGCTGTGCTGATGCAACAGAAAAAAAAAGGATTTGGACCATGTTCTTTCACTTATTTTTTTCTGAACTAATGTAAAGCTGATCCACTGAAGCCACACCAAGCATCCATTGGCTCCTGGCTGCAGCACAGAAATCCTCAGTACAAAATTCTCCTCGTGAAATGATGGAGTTCAGGGATACTGTGTCAGGCCTTTGTACAGAAGACCTCTGTTCCACCAGTCGGTTAAGAGCCACTGCACTGCAAAATTTAAACTTTTTTCTCCTGTATTACAGCAAAAACCTGATTATTTTGTAACTGCTTATGCAAGAACCTCTATAAGTTGAAATGGCTCTATGTCCCCTTGGGTTATCAGTAGTGAATTAAAGATTGCATGTGCCAACTTTTTCACATTTGTGTGAAAGGAAAACAGAGGGTAAAACTGAGGGGATTAGTCTTAATACCTTAGAGCTAAATAAATATTTACCAAGTTTGATTCTGCCATCAGTTCATGGCCAATACTTAGTACAAGGTGACTGCAGGACTGCTGAAAATATACAAACAACATTAATCTGCTGTTTTTTTGCCCATTTTGAAATGTATCATAGAATCCAATTTCATGGCATGCTTTGATTTTATATGTATCCCTTCCCAGGTGAAATAGCCATTTTTTGTCACTTGTGACACTTTCATTTCTCATGTGTTTCTAAAATATAATGCTCAGTTTCCCCATTTAGATATGCCTTTATGCAAAACTATGGCAGAGATTTACTGCTGCAGCAGCTACTTTTTGACTCTATCAGGCAGCCAGCTATTTTCTGCAAAATCCTTCCTGTTACAGGATTCCAGACTACCCATAGATCACTCCAAACAAGAATGCAAACATTCAAAACCAGGTCTCCTGGTAGCAAAAAGAACTTCTCTGTTGCTCTCCATCTAGAATTCAGCTGGTAGTTAATGAGATTCATTCAGAGTAGACAACTAATGATATTAAAATACCCATATCGGTGCATATGTGTAACTTTCTGGTATTTTATATGAGTAAAATTCACTGAATTAATTAAAAAAAACCCATAAGAATGATTTTTGCACCGTTCACCTCCATGTAGGGTTACTATAATTCACAGAATTTGCAGCTGCCTGTGTGCATGACGAATTCATGTGTTGTAAAATGTAGCACCTTACACTGACTAGCTTCAGACTTTTGCAAATGAAAGAGGTTCATGTCTGTTTCCTTCCTTTGGCTCCAGACCACTTCCAAAGTCAGCTGAAGGCCTTAGACATAATCCTTGGGGTAATTAATGGATGGAGCCCCAGCAACACAACAGATCCGGTTTCAGCTTTTGAATGGCTGAGGCAGCTTCTTCCTCTTGGGGCAAAGCACAGCACAGAGCTAGAGAAGCTGCGCTTTCCCACCTACAGACTGCATCCCTACGGCACATCCAGCTGCCACTAGGAAGCCTTGCAAAAGGCTTCCTTGTTATCGCTGGGCCACTTGTTATTGCTGGGCCACTCTCTATCATCTTTGAAAGGTCATGGAGAACAGGAGAGGTGCCTGAAGACTGGAGGAAGGCCAACATCACTCCAGTCTTCAAAAAGGGCAAGAAGGAGGACCCTGGGAACTACAGACCAGTTAGTCTCACCTCCGTCCCTGGGAAGGTAATGGAGAGACTCATTCTAGATGTCATCTCCAAACAAGTTGAAGAGCCGAGGGTTATTGGGAGTGGGCAACATGGGTTTACCAAGGGTAAATCATGTTTGACCAATCTGATAGCTTTCTATGATGCTATAACTGGTTGGTTGGATGAGGGGAGGGCAGCAGGTGTCATCTACCTTGACTTCAGCAAGGCTTTTGACACTGTCCCCCATAGCATCCTCATTGGGAAACTAGGGAAGTGTGGGCTGGATGAGGGGACAGTGAGGTGGATTGATAATTGGCTGTGTGACAGGACCCAAAGGGTAGTGATTAATGGAGCAGGTTCAAGCTGGAGGCCTGTAACCAGTGGTGTCCCCCAGGGGTCAATACTTGGTCCAGTCCTGTTCAACATATTCATCAGCGACCTGGACGAGGGGACAGAGTGTATCCTCAGCAAGTTTGCTGATGATACCAAACTGGGAGGGGTGGCTGACACCCCGGAGATAAGGGGTGTGATAAGGGAGACCTTATCAATGCTTATAAGTATCTAAAGGGTGGGTTGAAGGAGGAGGGAGCCAGACTCTTTTCAGTGGTTGCCAGTGAGAGGACGAGGGGCAACGGGCACAAGCTGGAACATAGGAGGTTCCACTCAAATATGAGAAAAAACTTCTTCACAGTGAGGGTGACAGAGCACTGGAACAGGCTACCCAGGGAGGTTGTGGAGTCCCCTTCTTTGGAGATTTTCAAGACCCGCCTGGATGCAGTCCTGAGTAACATGCTCTGACATGCTCTGGGCAATCCTGCTTCAGCAGGGGAGTTGGACTAGATGATCTTTATGGTCCCTTCCAACTCTAAAAAAATTCAGTGAAATTCAGTGAAAAGTGCTTGGCAATGCAGACACAGCTTATGGCTAGCCTCTTTTTGGAAGTTTATGACAACCTCCGGTCATAGACTATTATACGGCTCCGTGGAAGTCATGTAACAGGTGATAGCTTTTTCAAAAGTTCAGTAATTTAACAAGGAGTTCCCCTCCCGCAAAACATAACCCTCCAGGAAAAAAATTCACAACAGGATAAGAAAAACCCAAGAAGTCTACTCAATTCTCACAAGGATTCTATATAAAGATCCCACGGTTCAGGATGACAGGATGGACACCTAGAGGAAGTGTCCTGTACCATATACAAGGTGTTCTTGGACTTAAAAAGCATAGGGGGAATCATCTGATGAAAAGTAAATTTATTGTCGCTAGTCTGTATTTCCTTCACAGACAATGGAATGGAAAAGGTATTTCTTTAGTGCAGATCATCTCCTCCTAAAGTGGACACCTAAAATACGGTACATGAACATACCCATAAAAGTGTCTGCTTCTCACTTTGAACATTTAGAAAGCCCGCGCTAACTAGCTCAAGTGCAGGCATTTGCATTATAGGCATATAAATTAGGGAAAGGGAAGTCCAGTCCTTATGAATATATTTTGGATTGACGCATCATAATTTACGCAAGTCATTTACATATGAAGTTTACATCTTTTTCTAATGAATAAAGTATGCACCTGAGCAGACTTTATGTGACTTGATACAAGCTTAGTGCCCTCTGCACAGGTGTGAAAAGGAAACTGAAAAGTGTCGGAGCATGCTTTAACTGAAAACTAGCGCAATAGCTTACAAGGCAAAGGGAAAAGTAAGTCAGTAAGCCACTCTTTGACTAACTCTGTTACAACCCTCTTTGGTCACTACGAGGTACATGCATTGTTGACTGTGTAATAACGCCAGTTGCAGGCACCAGGCATGTAACCAACCCAGACTCAGAACAGCTGCAGGAGGGAAAGTGCAGGATTTTATTCTTTCTGGTTCCCAGCGCTGAATCTTTGAGCAACTCCATAGTGGAGTACCAACTCCAATAATTGCCAGTCACAGAAGTCACTTCTGTTTTCTCAGATGCACAAGCAATGCAGTAGCTCTACCTTTTGGAAGCTCTGGATTTGCTTACTTATTTCCACTTAACTGAAGTTAGATTCCTGTCAAGTTTTTTTCTTATTTTGCTGTCTCGGTAGAGCATAAACACCATTAACACCAAGAGACAAACAACTGAGACCAACAATTTCATGGACTACACAACAAGTGACTAACAGCCTGGCGTTGAAACCTTGGAAGCTCTAATAACCATCAGTCTACTTTCCATGCAGAGGTTTTCTCCGACACAAATCCCAAACATAACTATGTATATGCAGCTTTGGTATATGCATCTTTTAAAATGACACACCTTCAGGGGTGTCAGGCTCTACAGCACGCACAGGCTTGTTTGGATGTTGGTATAATGGTGTGTGCTGGTACTATTTTCTCCACATGTATAAGGACATAAGCATACAGATGCCTGTGAGTTTGTGTCTAAAATCACTCTTTCCTGAGATTTTCCCTTAACTAATTATAAAAATGGTGCTACAAACCCATTTTTCACTCTGAGACTTCTCCCTTTAAGGGCATCCATCTCAAATGTGACATCTGGATGGCATTTTCTCTGTTTTCTGGCACCCACTAGGGAAGTAATTTACAAAACATACCCCTATATTTTTGATCCACGTGAAAAACCCTTTAGTTCCACTGAAAGATGAAGTTTATGAGAGAGAAACATTTTGGAGACCGATGCACACTGACATACAATCACAGTAATTTTTTATTGACCTACTGATTTCTTTTCCAGCTTAATGCCATATACAAAAACTTCTGGCATGACACTGAGTTGTAGTTCCTGAACCTAAGCCATATAACACTTGTCAGGTTATTATGAAAATTTCATACCCATATCAAACAGTAGTGATTCAGTACCAACCGATTAACATCTTTTCTGGATTTACCAAAAGGGAACATTTTCCCCATTTTACAACAATAAAGATTTATATTGAGATAAGCGATGATATGTCTTGACATACCGAGAGAGTGGAGACATTTTCTATGGAAGAGAAAAACCTAAGTACCAAAGAAAATAACAGAAAGCAAAATTATAATTAAAAAACTTACCAAACTACAATCAAACATGGTGATGTTTCACAAGTGTCTAGGTCCTCAGCAGTTGTTTTGCAAGTTATGAGATCAACTTAGCAGAGTTAAGGCTAGGGTGTTTGGAAGGGGTGGCATGGTTGAGATATTTTAAAAGAGGTAGTGAAAAATAAAAACCCAATGGAAAATTTGAGAGGGCTTAATGGAAGCATATTTTTCTAAAGCAGGGTTTGATCAGAATATTGAAATTTATGCTTGTAATTAATTCGTTAGGTACTTTTCTGATCATTGGTGACCAGAAGCTTGAGTTCTTTTGACAAGCTTGTCTGGAAAGTGTGGCAACTTAAGCAGAAAAGATCTTCAGCTGCCATGATAAAGAATTAGTTAAATATTGCCTCAGAAAGATGTCTTGCTTGACTATCTTGTAGCTACTTAAGTATGCTCTGAAGTCTTTTATCCCGTTACTATTTATGATCACTGCTTACTCAGGAACCTAAAAGGTAGACCTAGAAAAAAATTAAATAGATAATACTGATGTTTCAATACATGCCATATTCCCCCCAGAATTAATGATAAATCAGTACCTTGACACAGTAGTTTATAACCAATCTGTTATATGCATCACCCCAGATGCCTATTTTCATTATTACAATTTGGGTCATTTCTTCTCATGCATAGCAGCTAAAATCCTTATTATTTAAGTGATATTCACTTAAAAAAAAAATTTTTTTTTACAATGGTTTCTTACTGTTCAGAGTACTCACTGTACAAAATTGCAAACTTCCACACAGTGATGGTGAGTGAAACTAAGGAAGTGTTTTAATCATAAATACTACAGTGTATACCTGTGTAAAAACTGTGAGTCTAATTTATATTCCTCATGATGAAATAGTATGTGGCCAAATTACAAAATTACTAGTTTGAAAATGAAATTCAGTGTCTAGTGCCGCTTAATGCCCATATGTACGAGATAAAGATGGGCAGTTCAAGAATTCAGTTTATGTTCCTTTTGCAATCCTTGTGCTGAAAAGCCAGACCTAAAAAGCCATTGCAGGCATTAGAGTGTCAGTGTTAAGTTAGTCTTGATATTTATCATACCTCTGAAACCATACTGATATAATTTTGAAGCCACATCACTAATAAACATAATCTCTACCTTGGATATTTTAAGATCTATCCAGGCTGTAATTTACGTTGCCATCACCATCAGTTATATCACAGTTGTGTCCAGGACTTCAGAATAACTGTAGGAAATATAAGTGCACACTCAAGCACTCTATAGAATAACACTTTATTAATCTCACCATTCACTGAGACCCAGGAGATATGCAAAGCAGCTTACCTGGTGTGCAGAAGCAATAATATTTGCAATATTTCCTGTGGCATGGAAGCATGGGAGCTCGTGCCAGGTCACTTCACCCAGCACAGAGGAAGGGGTGCCTGACACCCAAGGGCCAGAACAGAGACAAAACTTAAAGCTCTATCCCTTGAAACTCTCCTAGGAAACACAAATTTGGGAACCAAGCAAAGTGGAGAGGTTTAAGAACTCAGCCCTACAATGGACCATATTTTTGAAGCACTCCTACAACTCTATATAGGTATAGAAAAGACAGTGCTCGTCTCCCCCCCACCCCCCCTCACCCCCCCAGGTTATCATTTGTATTATATTTGTTGCAGCACTGGTGCCTAGGGAAAGTAAACCTCTTAGGTAAATTCTTTGCTAGATGATAATCACTTTGGTTCATCATTCAGTGTAATGTGACTGGATTTTCTTGCTGGAACCTCCTTTTCTACCTTTCTGTGGGAATGTGAGGTGGGGAGCATGAAGTGACCCAGCATAAGAAAAAGTATAAGAGAAAAAGTATAAGGAAAAAAGTATAAGAAAAAATAAATTATGTATAAGCTTTTCTGTGCTAGAAGCTGGGGGGAGACGTATGCACATACTTTTTTTTTATGCAGATAATGTTGATGTAATTTGAGATTTCTCTTTCACTTAGTAACATTTGTATATAATTCTCACATTTTCAGTATCTATGTCATTGTAATACCATGCTGATTTGTGCTTGGTCTCTGTATTATGAATCAGTTCATTACATCTTAGTGAAAAACAAGACTGACCCATGCTTGCATTCCCATGGCTGAAACAGCTTTGGAATCTGCATGCAAGCTTCTCATTGTCTTTGCTTGCTTTTGTCTTCTCAAACCCCTAGTAAAGGAGATTTTTATAAACTGCTCATTGTTTCCTCTGTGCCCGTACAACATTGTACCAATATTACTCAACAATTACAGACAACTTAGTGAATGCATATGTACAGCCTGCTAGGAATTTCTGATCTTTGTCTTCTGTTGCAACTCGAGCCTGTACGAGTTTGTCTGACATGTGAACTGTGCAAAATCTTTCCTGAGCTTTTTTTAAGCTCTGGTTTTGTCCACGGGAATGCATGGCATTCTATTACTTCAAATGTGAAGATGTTTGTTATAACAAGGACAGAAAAGCAGAAACCAAAAGCTTGGTGAAAGAATTTTAAGATTTAATTGTTAAAACAACTGGCTAGCCAGCACTCTCATCTCCTTCACTTATACCAATTGTGAGAATAAAACATATAATAAGAAAACCAGTTTATTCATAGAAAACTTTAAAATAATAAAAGCATCTTCTCAGATACACATTAAGGTCTGCTATGTTTTACTGATACCATGTGTGTTCATTCCAGCAAACTTCATCTGGTTACCTAAAGTGATTTAATAAATCACTGAATGTAATTTCTTGATAGCTGCACAAATGCAGACATGTTTAGAAAATGAGGTATACAGCTTTAATTGGTTTCTTTTTGTATGACTATGTTGCCAATGATTAAGGTGAGATAAGAATTACTTCCAATAGGTTTGTATTTTAAGTGAAAGCATGGATCCCATCATATGGTGTTGACAATAAGTGAAAACAAGAAGGTGATATGGTCTGTGAAATCACAGGTAACACTGCACACAGACTGGTGTGCTGCTCAGGTGATTACTAGAGGAAGAAGGAGTGGAGCTATTCCCTAAGAACTGTATCAGGAATCTTTTCATCCAGTCAAGTGGCATGCTTATCACGGAAGTATGTTCCCCTAGACAATTATTCTTGTTTTTATTTTGAGTTCAGCATTTTAGTTTAATACTTCATTAGCTAACCACAGAGTAAAATTTCACTAATCTTCCAGGAAAGCTATTTCTAATGGACTTTCTGATGAACATTCATGGGAAAAGACAAGTACCTATGGTTAAGACTTTGTAAGTAAACATTATATGGCTTTTTGATACAAATCAATCATATAATTTGGAAATTGGGAATTTTATTTGGCTACATGTGCATTACCTGAGCCACTTCAACATTAAAACAAGGTATCTGATTCTGTAAGCTGCAGATCATTTCCACTAGGGAACTGAGTATTGTACATTGCTGTGTTGGTCAGTTAATAGTGAGGGTGCTCAAGAGTTTGCAGAATCTGGATTGAAGGGAAGAGGTTTATATTATTTTCCCACTCACTACATCTTTCCTCTCGTGTCAGAAGATGACTGTACCAGAGAACATTTACTGGAATATCTACAGATGAGTTATACCACTGCTTTTGGTGAACACTGCTGTTGTACAATAGAAATCCTGTAAAGCTAGGATAAAAGCTTTGAAGATAAGAAAGATTACCATAGGAATGTCATTATTTGGAGAGGAAGAAATAAATGCACTACCATAAAAACCTTTTTGAATTGTTTTACATAAATGCATATAAAAACAGAAAGTGCCAAGATCAGTGGGTACTCAGCTTTTTCAGTTTTTAGGTGAGTCAGGGGTTTATGTACTTATTTAATCATGTCACTTTAGATCTTCATTCAGTGTGAAACAGTATTGTTTTGCTGGAATAGGTGATAATACATCGAAATATATAAAATGCCTTCTCCACTCCCGTCCCTTCTTTTCGTCTTCCTTCTCCCTCCCCCCTAGTCCTTCCTCTCCTCTCTCCTCCCTTCTCCCTCCCACCCTAGTCCTTCCCTTCTCCCTCCCACCCTAGTCCTTCCCTTCCCTTCCCTTCCCTTCCCTTCCCTTCCCTTCCCTTCCCTTCCCTTCCCTTCCCTTCCCTTCCCTTCCCTTCCCTTCCCTTCCCTTCCCTTCCCTTCCCTTCCCTTCCCTTCCCTTCCCTTCCCTTCCCTTCCCTTCCCTTCCCTTCCCTTCCCTTCCCTTCCCTTCCCTTCCCTTCCCTTCCCTTCCCTTCCCTTCCCTTCCCTTCCTCTCCCTCTCATCTTCACTCTCCTTCTCTCCTTAGACCATTTTCTGGATGGCTCTTTTTAGAAATGTAGTCATTATGAAATATGAGTATCAAGAATAATAGGCTTCATAGGATACTTTAATTCTCCAGTAGAAAAATGATCAGACTGAATTTGAGTTTTCTTTCAGTCTTGATGAGAATTGAAAGATTCAATATGTTTTTAATTAAAGCAGCCTAATGGAAGTCCAGATCATGCTCTCAATTCTTTCTTTTCTCAAAGTAGGGGAAATAACAGGTATGATAGAACTGCTATCTTCCCTTCAAAATACAGAAGTCAGAAACTATATTCCAACTTGCAGCTCAGAGTTCAGTTCTCCTCCACTATCTAGAAGGAGGGCAGACAAATATCTGAGTGATCACCCTTAGCTTTGGCTGAAAAAATTCTTTGGAAAAGAGACATTCTAATTCAGAAAAGGGATTTATCATCAAGAGCTGGAAAACTATTCTGCATCTCCATCCCACATCCAAGACAGTTAAGTGTGGCAAGAGCTATGAGACCTAAGTTGTGAGTTGTGAATAGGGAAATCAAGCTTGTTCTTTGGTTCTCATGTGGTGTAGGTGGGTAGCAGGGGTATGCACACCAAGTACTCTCAAATCATTGATTCCTTGGGTGGTTCAGGAATATCCCAACCATCTCATCACAGCTGAGATAATGGACTGGCTTGACACAATGGGTCAGCTTGAAACTAGCTGATTGACTGGACCTTCGTAATACAGTAGTTGACCGATTGTTTCAGGAGCCCACCTGGTGGGAATTTTGGACAGTTTTAGAAATTGACCCCGAGGAAACTCCTGCTAGTGCTTATTCTAATTTCTATGCCTAAATGTGTTTATTAACATTCTGGATGAAGTGTCCCAAAGTGTCCCTGCTGCAGAAGTGATTTGCTGTAGGTAGATAAAACATTTGTAAATAAATAGAAATAATTCTTCCAGAAATGGCCATGTGGGAGAGTCTTATGTCTGTAGCTAGGATATTTAAGCGATGGTTTTTATGTAGTTAAGGTGTATGAGTAGCAATGACTTATGGATGTGCTGTGCTGGTCATGTAGGACCATGGTGTGCTGGATTATAAGAACTGAGCAAAACCATGACTTGAGGTGTCTCTCCTGATCCAGCTGAAGATGATTCTGCAAGAACCCTTGCAACAGACATCCCCACTGCTACTGGGTAGTGACTGATTGTCCTGTTTGGAAAATTTGATTCATGCGACCTCAACCCTATACCAGCATCCCAGTACATAATTTTTCCTTTTAACAAGCGCACTGTCCAATGTTCTGTCTGTGCATTAGTCAGAGTCTGACTAAAGAAGAAAAGAGCTGATTTCCTGAAGTCTTCTGGCTAGTGAGTGCTCACAAAACTGAAATAAACATGGCTTCCAGTTGCACAGAATGCAAAATGAGCTATCTTAGGTCAGAGGTCCTCTATCACTTCCCTGTTAGCTCAGCTGGTTCCCTTCCCCCTGCCCTCCCACTGCTGCTTGCTGTTTCCAGGGACCACAGAATTTCAGTAAACCCATACTGCAAGTCCTCAAACCCGCCTGCCAATATGACATTGGAACGAACTGTAAGATAACTGATTTGGTTATGCAGGATCCACTAGCTTGTAAATCTAGGACTTTGACCACTAAACAACTTCCCCAACTTAACATTTTCTTAGCCACTTTGATCTTTGTAGGCTTGGGATCCCTTTACTTAAGGAGCTATATTGTCCAGAAATGTATGTCTATTTGTAATGAGATCTGTTTTCAGTTTTCAATCTGAAAACAAACTGGTATTTAATGCAACACAAGGCAGAATTGCTTTTTATTTAAAGAAAAAAATGAAAAAGAAGAGAAGCCTAGACAGTGAATGCAAAAATGGTCAGAGGGCATAGGCTCTGTTAAACAACTTTCATTGCATAGGCCAAAGCTCCAGCGCCTGTGGCTCATATTACCTTTCTCAGGAGCCTTGCCACTGTGATTGCACACATTCGTAAAGAAACACGGTGT